>NW_026693243.1:0-16398 GCF_021218885.2 Marmota monax | reverse complement strand
ACCCTAAACCTTACTCTAACCCTTAATGTTAAGGGTTTGGGATACAGGTTGGCTTTGTTTTAGGGCTAGGGCTACGGTTATGGCTAGATTATGGATTAGCATCAGGGTTAGGGCTAGTGTTAGGTTGAGGTTTAGGTTTAGAGTTAGGGTTAGATTTAGAGCTAGGGTTAGATCTAGGGTTAGGGCTAGGGCTAGGGTTAGGACGAGGGTTAGGTTATGGTAACAAATATGATTAGAAATACGGATACGGCTCTGGGGAGAATTAGAGTTTGTCTTAGTAGTAGTCTTATGGTTAGGGTTTGGGTTAGGGTTAGGGCTAAATTAGGGCTAGGATTAGGGCTTGGTTTAGTGATAGGATTAGGGCTGAATTAGGGCTAGGATCAGGGCTAGTGTTAGGGTTAGGTTTAGGGCTAGGAATAGTTCTAGGTTTAGTGTTAAGGTTAGGGATAAATTAGGGCTAGTATTAAGGCTAGGGTGAGTGTTGGGTTTATACCAAGGGTTTGGGCTAGCGTTAGAGATAGCATTGGTATTAAGGTTAAGTTTAGGGGAATGGATGTGGTTATAGCTATCTTTAGGGCTAGGGTGAGGGTTATAATTAGGATTAGGCATAGGGTTATGGTTCAGTTTAGGATTAAAGTAGGTTAAGGGCTAGGGTTTCTGTCAGGATTAAGGTAGGACCAGATATAGGGCTAATATCAGATCTAGGGTTAATGTTAAGGATATTTTTAGGGTTAGGTTATAGCTAGGTCCAGTGTAAGAGTTAGGTTTTGATTAAAGGTTTAGGTTAAAGGTCAGCTTTAGGGCGAGGCTTATTATTAGGGTCAGGGACAAGGTCAAGGTCAGGATTAGCATTTGGTTTAGCTAAAGGTTTATGGTGTAGGGCTTGAATTAGAATTAGGTTTAGGTTTAGGGTTAGCATAATGGAAAGGTTTAGTTTAGATTTCAGTTAAGGTTTAGAATAATGGATGGGTTAGGTTTAGCAATCGGGTTAGGGTTAGCATTAGGGTTAGAGTTATGTTTAGTGTAATGGACAGGTTTATAGGTAGGGTAAGGGCTAGGTTATGGCTTGGATTAAGTCTAGGATTAGGGCTAGGTTTAGGGATAGGAATAGGGTGTGATTTAGGGTAAGTTTTAGAGTTAGGGTAAATGTTAGGTTTAGGGCTAGCGTTATTATTAGGTTAGGGTAAGGGTTAGTGTTTGAGCTAGGGTTAGGGCTAGGGTGAGGGTTAGGTTTAGGTTTAGGTCTAGGTTTACATTTATGGTTAGAGTTAGGTTTAGTGTTAGGGATAGAGTTTTAATTAGGGGTAGGGTAAGGGTTAGGGTAATGGATATAGTTAGAGATAAAGTTCAGGCTAGGTTTAATGTTAGGATTAGGGTTAGGGATAGGGTTAGTGTTAGGGTTTAGGATAGAGCTAGGGTTAAATCTAAGGCAAGGCATATGTTATGGCTAGGTTTAGGGCTAGGGTTAGGCTAAGGGTTATGCTTACAGCTAAGTTTAGGCCTAGGATTAGGGCTAGATTTTGTGTTAGTTTTTGTGTTAGGTTTAGGAAAATGTGTAATATATGAACTAGGTTTATGTTAAGGGCTAGTTTTAGGGTTAGGGTTATGGCAAGGTCTAGTGTTAGGTCAAGGTTTTGGGTTAGTGTCAGGTTTAAAGTTTGGTTCAGTGTTAGAATCATGGTCAGTTTTAGGGATAGGTTTAGGGTTAGGATTAGAGCCAAAATTAGCAATAGGTTTAGTTCTCGGGGTAGGGTAAGTGTTCGGTTTATGTTAAGGGTTATTGTTAGGGCTAGTGCTAGGTTTTTGTTTAGGTCTAGGGCTAGAGTTATAGCTATATTTAGGATTAGCTTTGGGTCTAGTTCTAGTGTTAGGCTTAGGTATAGGTTTAGTGTTACCAGTAGGGCTAGTATTAGTATTTGGTTTAGGGTTAGGGTCAGGTTTAGAACTAGGGTTACTGTTAGGGTCAGCTGAGGGTCAGTGTTATGTTTAGAGGTATAAAGAGGGCTAGGGTTAAGACTAGTATTATGGTTATAGTTTAAGTTAGACTAAGGATTAGAACTACGGTTAGTGTTTGGGTTAGGGTTTGGCTTAATGTAAGAAATAGGGTTAGTGTTAGGCTTAGGGCTAGTGTATGGGTTAGGGTTAAGACTAGCATTAGGGTTAAAGCTAAGGTTAGGGCTAGAATTAGGGTTAGAATTTGTGTTAGGGTTTGGGCTAAGGTTAGGACAATGACTAATGTATGAACTAGGGTTATGATTAAGGCCAGTTTTAGGTTAGGTTAAGGGTAAAAATAATGTTAGGGTTAATTTAAGGTTAGGGTGATTTTTAGAGCTAGGATTAGTGTTAGGGTCAGTGTCAGGGTCAGGGTTAGTTTTAGAGGTAGTTTTAGGGATAGGTGTGTAGGGTTAAGGTTTGATTTATGTTAAGGGTTAGGATTAGGGCTATGGCTTGGTTTTGGTTTATGGTTAGGAGTAGGGAGAGGGCAAGTTTTAGGATTAGTGTTATGGTTAGGGGTAGTGTTAGTGTTTGGTTTAGGCTTATTGTTACAGTTATATTAAGAGTTAGGTTTAGATTTAGATAAGGGCTTAGATCTATGGTTAGGATTAAGGCTAAGGATAGAACTAGGGCTGGGGCTAGGGCAAGAGTTAGAGTTAGCCTTATGGCTAAGTTTAGGGTTAGGATAGGATTAAATAAAGGCTAGGATTAGCACTAGGTTTTGTGTTAGGCCTAGGTTTAGGGCGAGGGTTAGAGTTAGGTTTAGGGTTATGGTTAATTTTTAGATACAGGATGAGCTTATAGGTAGATTTGGGGCAAGGGAGAAAAATAGAATAAGGGTTAGTGCTTGGGTTTGTTTTGGGTTAGGATTAAGCCTAGGTTAAGGGATAGGATTACAGCTAGGGCTAATTTCAAGTCTTGTGTTATGGTTAAAAATAGTTTTAGGGTTAGGTTTATGGCTACGACTAGTGTAAGTGTTAGGTTGAGGCTTAAGTTCAGGTTTAGACCTAAGGGTACTATTAGGGTCAGGGTTGTGATTAATGTTTTGGATAGGTTAATGCTTAATGTTAGGTCTTGAATTAGCATTAGAGTTAGGATTAGGGTAAAGATAGTGTTAGGTTTAGGTATCAGGTTAGGTTTAGGGTAATGGATAGGGTTAGGATTAGGGATACAGTTAGGTTTAGGCCCAGGTTTAGCATTTGGGTTAAGGTTAAGGTTAGGGTAATGGATAGGGTTAGAGATAGGTGTACAGCTATGGTTAATGTTATGATTATTGATAGGGTTATGCATAGGGTTAGGGTTAGTATTAGGGTTAAATCTAGGGTTACGGCTAGGGTTATAGTTATGATTAGTGATAAAGTTAGGGTTAGGGGTAAATCTAGCGATAGTGCTCAGAATAAGGCTAGGTTTTGAGTTAAGTTAAGGCTAGGTTCAGGGTTATGGCTAATGTAAGTACCAGGGTTGTGATTAGGGCTAAATTTAGGGTTAGGGTTAGGGCTAGGTCTATTGTTAGGTTTAGGTATAGGGTTAGGATGATGTTTAGAGCTAGGGTCAGTGTTACGTTCAGAGTCAGGGTCAGGGTTTATACCGTAATAGGGTTAGGGTTTTGGTTAGTCTAAGAACTAGGGAAAGAATTAAAGCTAGGGCTAGAATTAGGGTTTGTATTGTTTTAGGGTTTGGCTTAAAACTCGAATTAGGGCTAGAGTTATAGCTAAGTGGAGGGTTAGGGCTTAGTTTATATTAAGGGTTAGGGTTAGGTCTATGGCTTGGTTTTGTTTTAGGGCTAGGGATAGTGCTAGTTTTAGGATTAGCCTTAGGGTTAGGGTTGGTTTTAGGTTTAGGTTTAGGCTAAAGGTTAAGTTTAGATTTAGACTTAGGGTTAGATCTAGGGTTGCTGCTAGGGCTATGAATAGGTCTAGTGTTAGACCTATAGTTTGGGCTAGGATTAGGGTATGGGTTAGTTTTAGTGTTAGGGTTAGGTTTAAGGTTAGGGTGATAGTTATAGCTAGGGTTCATGTTAGGATAGAAGTAAAGGTCAGGCTTAGTTTAGGGTTAGAGTTAGGACCCGAATTAGGGCTAGGGTTATTGTTAGGGCTCAGTTTAAGGTGAGGGCAGTATTTAGAGCTAGAGTGAGTGTTAGTATATGAGTGAGGGTCATCGTTGGTTTTAAGGTTAGGGTTAGGACTCGAATTAGGGCTAGGTTTAGGTATTTGTAGTTTTAGTATTGGTTTAAGTTAAGTTTTAGGGTTAGGGCTCATACTCGGTTTTGTTTTAGTCCTAGGGTTAGGGCTAGTATTAGTGTTAGGCTTAGGCTTAGTGTTAGGGTTAGGGTTAAATTTGGAATTAGGGTTAGATCTAGGGTTAGGGCTAGAAGTAAGGATACTGCAAGGGTTATGGCTAGGTTTAGGGTTAGGGTAAGGGATAGGGTATGAACTACTGCTAGGGCTAGGGTGAGAGTAGTCTTAGGGCTAGGGTTAGGGTTAGGGTTAGAGACAGGGCTAAATTATGGCTAGGATTGGGGCTAGGGTTAGTGTTTAGTTTAAGCCTAGGGTTAGCATTAGGTTTAAGTTTAGGGTTAGGGTTAGAGTTTAGAGTTTAAGTTTAGAGTTAGGGCAAATTCTGGGGTAAGGGATGGCTTTATACCTAGGTTTAGAGGTAGGGTAAGTGTTAGAATTACGGTTAGGGCTATGGTTAGAATTAGGGTTATGATTAAGGCTAGGTTTAGGCCTAGGATGAGGGCTAGTTTTTTTTTTTTTTTTTGGAGGGGGGTTTCAGGCAGGATTAGTGCTAGCGCTAATTTCAGGTCCAGAATTATGGTTAAAGATAGTTTTAGGGTTAGGATTATGGGTACGTCTAGTGTAAGGGTTAGGTTAGGGTTAACATCAGGTTTAGAGCTAGGGGTATTATTAGGGTCAAGTTTTGGGGTAGGGTTTGGGATAGGTTAAGTTTTAAAGTTAGGGCTCAAATTAGCATTAGGGTTAGGGTTATGGTTATGGTAATGGATAAAGTTAGAATTCAGTTTAGGTTTAGGGTTATGATTATGATTAGGGCTAGGTTTTGGGTTAAGTTAGTGCTAGGGTTAGGTTTATGGCTAATGTAAGTACTAGAGTTATGATTATGGCTAATTTTAGTGTTTTAGGGCTAGGTTTACTGTTAGGTTTAGGTTTAGGGTTAGGGTGATGTTTAGACCTCGGGTTAGTGTTTGGTCAGAGTAAGGGTCAGGGTTAGTTTTAGGGTTTGGCTTAAAACTCGAATTAGAGCTGAGGTTAGGGCTAGGTATAGGGTTAGGGCTTGGTTTAGGTTAAGGGTTAGGGTTAGAGCTTTGGCTTGGTTTGCTTTTAGGGCTAGGGTTAGGGTTAGGGAAATTTTTAGGATTACTGTTAGGGTTAGGGCTAGTCTTAGATTTAGGCTTAGGCTTCAGTTTAGGGTTAAATTTCGAGTTAGGTTTTTATCTTAGGTTAGTGCTAGGGCTAAGCATAGGGCAAAGGTTAGGACTAGGATTTGTGATAAGGTTAGGTTTATGGGAAGCGATAGAATTCGAAGGAGTGATAGGGCCAGTGTGAGAGTTAGAGTTATTCTTAGGGCTAGGGTTAGGGTTAGGGTTAGGGATAGGGCTAAATTACGGCTAGGGTTAGTGTTAGGGCTAGGGTTAGGGCTAGTTTTAGAATTAGCATCAGGGATAGGGCCAGTTTTAGGCTTAGGCATCGAGTTAGGGTTTGATTTAAAGTTAGGTTTCGATCCAGTGTATAAGCTAGGGCTAAGGATAGGGCAATGGTGATGACAAGGGTTAGGGTTAAGTTTACGGTAAGGGATGTGGTTTTATCTAGGTTTATGGCAAGGGAAAGTGTTATTATTAGGGTTTGGGCTAGAGTTAGGTTTAGGGTTATGATTAAAACTAGGTTTATGGCTAGGATGAGGTTTAGGTTTTGTGTTAGGGTTAGGGATAGTATTAGAGCTAGGGCTAATGTCAGGTCTAGGGTTCCAGTTAGGGCTAGATTTAGTGTTAGATTTATGGCTTGGTCCAGTGTAAGTATAAGGTTTAGGGTAAGATTCAGGTTTATATCTAGGGTTATTTTTAGGGTCAGTATCAGGGTTAGGGTTTGGGTTAGGTAGGGTTTAGGTTTAGGGTAATGACAGGGTTAGTTTTAGGGTTTTGGTTTGGTTTAGTGTAATAGATAGGGTTAGGGTTAGGCCTAGGGTTACCTTAAGGGTTACGGTTATTGTTAGGGTAATGGGTAGGTTTAGACCTAAGGTTAGGGCTAGGGTTATGTATAGGATTTGCGCTAGTTTGGGATTAGGGTTAGGTTTAAGTTTAGGGTTAAAGCTAGATTTATGACTCGGATTAAGGGTAGATTTTGGGTTAGGTTAGGGCTAGGGTTAAGGCTATGGCTAATGTATGAAGTAGGGTTATGATTAGTGCTAGATATAGGGTTAGAGATAGGGCTAGGAATAGTGTTAGGTTGAGGTTTACGGTGATGATGATGTTTAGAGCCAGGGTTAATGTTAGGGTCAGAGTCAGGGTCAGGGTTAGTATTTGGGTTAGAATTAGGACTAGAATTAGGGATATGTTAGAGCTAGGTGTAGAGTTAGGGTTTGGTTTAGGTTAAGGGTTAGGGTTATGTCTATGACTCGGTTTTGTTTTAGGGCTAGAGCTAGAGTTAGATCTAGTTTTAGGATTAGTATTAGCGTTAGGACTAGTGTTAGGTTTAGGTTTAGGCTTAGGTTTAGGGTTAGATTTATAGTTAGGGTTAGATCTAGGGTTATGGCCAGGGCTATGAATAGGTCTAGTGTTACACCAAGGGTTAGGACTAGGATTAGGGTTCTAGTAAATGATAGAGTTAGAACTAGGGTTAGTGTTAGAGTGAGAGTTAGAGTTAGACTTTGAGGTAGAGTTAGGTTTTGGGATAGGGTTAGGGATAAGGCTAAATTAGGGCTAAGATTAAGGCTAGGTTTAGTGTTAGGGTTAGGCCTAGGGTTTGGGTTAGGGATAAAATTAAGGCTATGTTTAGGGCTAGGATAAGAGGTAGGGTTTGTGTTAGGGTTAGGACTAGGATTAAGGCTAGTGTTAATATCAGGTCTAGGGTTAAGTTTAGGAATAGTTTTAGGGTTAGGTTTATGGCTAGGTCTAGTGTAAGAATTAGGTAGGGTAAGAGTCAGGTTTATAGCTAGGTGAATTATTAGGGTCATGGTCAGTGATAGGGTTTAGATTTGAGGTTAGGTTAAGGCTTGAATTAGCATTAGTGTTAGGGTTAGCGTAATCATTGGGTTAGGTTTAGGGTTCAGGGTAAGTTTAGGATAATTGATAGGTTTGGGGAAAGTGACAGGGTTAGGGTTAAGCATAGGGTTAGCATTATTGTAAGGGTTATTTTTAGGGTAATGGATATAGTTAGAGTTAAGTTTAGGGCTAGGGTTATAGTTAGGATTAGGTCTTGTGTTAGGGTTAAGGTGAGGGTTAGAACTAGGATTAGGTTTATGGTTATGTTTAGCATAAGTGTTAGGTTCTGAGCTATGATTAGGGCTAGGCTGAGAGTTAGGTTCAGAGTTAGGTCTAGGGATAGGATTATGGTAAATTTTGTGTTAGGATGGGGGTTAGGGTTAGATCTAGGATTAGTGTTAGCGTCAGAATAAGAGTCAGGGTTAGGGTTAGGGTTTTGGGAAAGTGTTAGAGTTAAAATGAAGGCTAGAGTTAGGACTATTAATAGGGTTAGGGTTTTGGTTAGTCTAAGAACTAGGGATAGGTCTAGGGTTACTCTTAGGTTTAGGGTTTCGCTTAGGGTAAGGGATTGATTTAGTTCTAGGGTTAGGGCTATGTTTAGGGTTAGAGTTAGAGTTAAAGCTGGGTTGAGGGCTCAGTTTAGGACTAGTTTTTGTGTTAGGGTTAGGGCTAGGATAGGGCTAAGGCTAATGTAAGAAATAGAGTTACCATTAGGGTTCGTTTTAGGGTTAGGGTTAGGTTTAAGGTTAGGGTAATATTTATAGCTATGGTTCTTGTTAGGATAGGAGTCAAAGTCAGGGTTAGTTTTATTGTTAGCATTAAGACTCGAATTAGGGCCATTGTTAATATTAGTGTGCGGTTTGAGTTTAGGGCAGTGCTTAGATCTAGGGTGAGTGTTAGGATATGAGTCAGGGTCAGGATTAGTTTTAAGGTGAGGCTTAGGACTCGAATTAGGGATAGGTTTATGTTTAGGTGTAGTTTTAGTGTTTGGTTTAAGTTAAGGTTTAGGCTTAGGGCTATTGTTCAGTTTTGGTTCACTGCTAGGATTAGGGTTAGTGCTAGTCTTACGATTAGCATTAGGGTTAGGGCTAGGGTTAGTGTTAGGCTTAAGGTTAGGTTTAAGGTTAGATTTAGAGTTAGGGTTAGGGTTGGGACCAACTTTAGGGCAAGTGTTAGGGCTAGTGTTAGGTTTAGAGTAGCGTATGGGGTTAGAACTAGGGATAGGGCTAGGGCAAGATTTAGAGTTAGTCTTAGGGCTAGGGTTAGGATAGGGTTAGAGATAGAGCTAAATTAGGGCTAGGATTAGGGCTAGGTTTTGTGTTTAGCTTAAGCCTAGTGTTAGGGTTAGGGTTAGGTTTAAATTTAGGGTAAGGGATGTCATTATATCTAGGTTTAGAAATAGGGTGAGGGTTAGAATTAGGGTTAGGTGTAGGGCTAGAGTTAAGATTATGATTAAGGCTAGTTTTAGGGCTAGGATGAGGGCTAGGTGTGTTTTTAGGGTTAGGGCTAGCATTAGGGCTAGGGCTAATTTCAGGGACAGAATTATGGTTAAAGATAGTTTTAGGATTAGGATTATGGCTACATCTAGGCTAATGGATAGGTGTTGGGTTATGTTCAAGTTTAGAGATAGGGGTATTATAAGAGTCAAGGTCTGGGTAAGGGTTTGGGACAGGTTAAGTTTTCAAGTTTTTGCTTAAATTAGTTTTAGGATTAGGGTTAGTGTAATGATAGGGTTAGGTTTAGGATTCAGGTTAGGTTTAGTGTAATGGAAGTGTTAGAATTCCGGATAGGGTTAGATTTATGCCTAGCGTTATCACTATGGTTAGGGTTATGGTTATGGTAATGGATAGAGTTAGAGATCAGTTTAAAGTTAAGAGTTATTATCACAATTAGGGCTAGTGTTAGGGTTAGGTCAGGTCCAAAGCTAGGGTTAGAGATCGGATTAGGGCTAGGTTTTGGGTTATGTTAGGGCAAGGCTTAGAATTCCTGCTAATGTAAGTACTAGGTTTACAATTAGGGCTAGTTTTAGGGGTTTAGTGCTAGGTTTAGTGTTAGTGTTAATTTTAGGGTTAGGGTGATGTTTTAGAGCTAGAAGTGTTAAGGTCAGTGTCAGGTTCAGGGTTAGTTTTAGGGTTTGGCTTCCAACTCATATTAGGGCCAGGGTTAGGTCTAGGTGTAAGTTTAGGGTTTAGTATAGGTTAATGGTTAGGGTTAGAGCTATGGCTCGGTTTTGTTTTAGGGATAGGGATATTGTTAGGGCTCATTTTAGGATTAGTATTATGGTTTGGGCTAGTGTTAGGGGTAGGCTTAGGCTTTGGGTTAGTGCTAGATTTAGAGTTACGTTTTGCCACAGTTAATTCTAGGGATAAGGATAGGGCAAGGGTTAGTACTAGAGTTAGGGCTATGGTTAGTGTTATGGTAAGGGACAGGGTTAAAACGAGTGATAGGGCTAGTGTGAGAGTTAGAGTAAGTCTTAGGCCTAGGGTTAGGGTTAGGTTTAGGGATAGGCCTAAATTATGGCTAGGGTTACGTTAGGGCTAGAGTTAGGGCTAACTTTAGGATTAGGATTAGGCATCAAGTTAGGGTTATATTTAGAGTTAAGTTTTGATCTAGGGTTAGTGCTAGGGCTAAGAATAAAGCAAGGGTTACCATTAGGGTTAGGGTTAGAGTTAGGGATTAGTTTAGGCCAAGGATTTGGTTATAGCTAGGTTTAGGGCAATGCGAATGTTAGTATTAGGGTTAGAACTAGGGTTAGGGTTAGGGTTATGATTAAGGCTATGTTTAGGGCTACGATGAGGACTAGGATTTGTTTTAGGTTTAGGAACAGTATTAGGGCTATGGCTAATGTCAGGTCTAGGGTTACAGTTAGGAATAGATTTAGTGTTAAGTTTATGGCTTGGTCCAGTGTAAGGGTTAGGTTTTTGGTTAGTGTTAGGTTTAGATCTAGGGTTATTTTTAGAATCGGGGTCAGGACTAGGGTTTGGGTTAAGTTAGTGTGTAGGTGCAGGGCTAGAATTAGTGTTAGATTTAGGGTTAGGGTAATGACAGGGTTAGGTTTAGGGTTTAGGTTTGGTTTAGTGTAATGTATAGGGTTAGGGTTAGGCCTAGGGTTATCAGAAGGGTTAGGGTTATCATTAGGGTTATGGATAGGGTTAGCCCTAAGGTTAGGGGTAGGGTTATGTATAGGATTAAAGCTAGTGTTTGGGTTAGTGTTAGGTTTAAGTTTAGGGTTAAAACTAGGTTTAGGACTCGGATTAAGGCTAGGTTTTGGGTTAGGTTAGGGCTAGGGTTAAGGCTACAGCTAATGTATGAAGTAGATTTATGATTACAGCTAGTTATAGAGTTAGAGTTAGGTCTAGTCTTGGTCTAGTGTTAATGTTAGGTACATGGTGATAATGATGTTTAGAGCCAGGGTTAGAGTTAGGGTCAGAGTCAGGGTCAGGATTAGTATTCGGGTTAGTGTTAGACTATAATTAGTGATAGGGTTAGGGTTAGGTGTATGGTTAGGTTTTGGTTTAGGATATTGGTTAAGGTTAGGGCTATGTCTTGGTTTTGTTTTAGGGCTAGGGGTAGAGTTAGGGCTAGTTTTAAGATTAGTCTTAGAGTTAGGGCTAGTGTAAGTGTGAGATTTAGGCTTAGGATAAGGATTAGTGATAAGAGTAGAGTTATGGTTAGATTTAGTGTTAGGGTTATGGTTAAATTTAGAGTTCAGTTGAGTTCTAGGTTTTGAGATAGGGCTAAGTATAGGGCTAGGGTAGGGCTACGTTTAGGGCTAGGTGTATAGTGATGTTAAGGGATAGGGTTAGAACTAGGTATAGGGCTAGTGTGAGAGTTAGAGTTAGTCTTAGGGCTAGGGTTAGTGTTAGGGATAGGGCTAAATTAGGACTAGGATTAGTGTTAGGGTTAGGCCTAGGGTTAAGGCTAGGGTTAGTGTTAGGTTTAGGTTTAGGGTTAGGTTTAGGGTAAGAGATGGGAATATAGCTTATTTTAGGACTAGGGTGAGATTTAGAGTTAAGGTTAGGGCTAACATTAGGGTTAGGGTTATGATTAAGGCGAGGTTCATGGCTAGGATGTGGATTAAGTTTTGTTTTAGGGTTAGGGCTAGGATTAGAGCTAGGGCTAATGTCAGGTATAGGTTATGGTTAGGGATAGTTTTAGGATTAGGTTTATGGCTAGGTCTGTTGTAAAGTTTAAATTTCTTGTTAGGGTCAGTTTGGGAGCTATGGGTATTATTAGAGTCAGGGTCAAGTTTAGGGTTTCTGTTAAGTTAAGGTTTAGGTTTAGGGTTCAAATTAGTCTTATGTTTAGGGATCCGGTAATGACACAGTTAGGTTTAGGGTTCAGGTTAGTTGTAGGTTAATAGACAGGGTTAAGGCCAGTGCTAGGATTAGGGTTCCGCCTAGGGTTAGCATAAGGATTATAGTAATCTTAGGGTAATGAATAGGGTCAGAGCTAGGGTTAGGGCTAGGGTTAAGGTTAGAATTAGGTCTAGGACTAGGCTTAGGGTTATGGTTAGGGCTAGGGTTATTGTTAGAGTTATCTTTAGGGTTAAAGCTTAGGTAGGGCTTAGATTAGGGCTAGCTTTTGTAATAGGTTAGAGCTATGGCTAATATAAGAACTAGTGTAATGAATTAGGACTAGTTTAATGGATAATGCTAGGGCTAGGTGTAGTTTTAGGGTTAGTTAGGGTTAGGGTGAAGTTTAGAGCTAGATTTAGTGTTAGTGTTAGGGACAGTGTTCTCGTGGGGTAAGGATTAGGGTTAAAGCCAGAATTAGGACTAGGGTTAGGTCTAGAGGTGGGGTTAGAGTTTGGGTTAGGTTAAAGTTTATTGTTAAGGCTAGGTCTAGTTTGTCTTTAGGTCTAGAGCTATAGTTATAACTAGATTTAGGATTAGGTTTAGGTCTAGGTCTAGTATTAGGGTTAGGTTTAGGTATAAGTTTACCAGTAGGGCTAGTGTTAGGTTTCGGTTTAGGGTTAGGTTTAGATTTAGACCTAAGATTAGTGTTAGGGTCAGAATAATGGTCAGGGATAGGGTTAGGGTTGGGTTATGGTTAGATCTAGAATGAAGACTAGAGTTAGGACTAGTTATAGAGTTACAGATTTGGTTAGGTTTAGGATTAGTGGTAAGAATATGGTTAGCATTAGGGTGAGGGTTTGGTTTAGGGTAAGGGATAGGTTTAGAGCTTGGGTTAGGACCAGTGTTATGGTTAGGTTTAGGGTTAAAGCTCGTGTTAGGGCTTTGGTTAGGGCTAGTTTTGTATTATGGTTAGGGCTAGTGTTATGGTTATGGCTATTGTAAGAACTAGAGTTACGATTAGGGCTAGGTCTAGTGTTAGGGTTAGGTTTAAAGTTAGGGTGATATTTAGAGCTAGGTTTAGTGTTTGGATATGAGTCAGGTTCACGGTTATGTTTAGGGTTAGGGTTATGTTTCAAATTAGGGATAGGGTTAGGGCTGGTGTAGGGTTAGGGTCTGATCTAGTGTAAGTGTTAGTGTTAGGGGTATGGCTCGGTATTGTTTTAGGGCTAGGGCTAGGGTTACAGCTTATTTTAGCATTAGCATTAGGGTTAGAGCTAGTTTCAGGGTTAGGCTGAGGCATCAGGTTAGGGTTACTTTTAGAGATAGGTTTTGATCTAGAGTTAGAACTAGAGCTAAGGATAGTGCAAGGGTTATGATTAGTTTTAGAGCTTGGTTTAGGTTTATGGTTAGAAGTAGGGATAGCTCTTGTGTAAGAATTATAGTTAGTCTTAATTCTAGTGTTAGGGTTAGGGTTAGGGATAGGGCTAAATTAGGGCGAGGATAACGGCTAGGTTTAGTGTTAGGTTTAGGGCTAGAATTAGCGTTATTGATAGGGCTATGGCTAGTGTAAGGTTTGGGGTAAGGGATAGGGATTAAACTATGGTTAGGGCTAGGGGGAGTGTTAGGTTTATTGTTAGGTCTGGGTTATGGTTATAGTTATGGTTAGGGTTATGATTGGGGTTAGGGCTAGGGTTTTCATTAATGTTAGGGTTAGTTTTAGAGTAATGTATTGGATTAGATGAAAGATTAGGTTTAGGGTTAAGTTTAGGTTATGGTTAAATCTAGGTTTAGGGATAGGTTTAGTTTTTATTTATTGTAAGGGTTACAGTTAAGTTTATGGCAAGGTTTAGGTTTAGGGTTAGGTCGAGGTTTAGGTTTATGATTAGGGTTAGAGTTAGGTTTAGTTTTAGGGCTAGGGTTATTGTTATTGTTAGGGTTAGGGTTAGGATACTATTAGGTTAGAGCTAGGGTTAGTACTAGGGTTAAGGTTAGGATTAGGGCTAAGGTTAGGTTTAGATTTAGGAATAGGTCTAGGGTTATGTTTAGGCTAAGGGTTATGCTTTGAGCTAGGGTTATGTGTAAGGCAAGGGTTAGGGTTAGGGCTACATTTAGGATTATGGTTATGCTTAGGGTAGGCTTAAGCCTCAGATTAGGGCTAGGTTTTGTGTTAGGTTTTGGCCCAGGGTTAAGGCTATGTGTAATGTAAGATATATGTTTTGATTAGAGCTAGTTTTAGGGTTAGAGTTATGGCTATGTCTAGTGTTAGGTTTAGGTTTTGGGTTAGGTTCAGGTATAGAGCTAGGTTTAGTGTTAGTGTTAGGGTCAGTGTTCAGGTTAGAGTTAGGTTTAAGGTGAAACCAGAATTAGGACTAGAGTTAGGTCTAAGGATTGGGTTAGTGTTTGCTTTAGGTTAAGGATTATGTCCGTGCTAGGACTCAGGGTTTTTTTTTTTAGGTCTAGGTCTATAGTTATGGCTATATTTCGGATTAGGCTTAGGTCTAGGGTTAGTGTTAGGGTTAGGTTTAGGTATAAGTTTACTGGTAGGGCTAGTTTTAGGGTTTGGTTTAGGGGTAGGATCAGATTTAGACTGAGAGTTTGTGTTAGGGTAAGGATTTGAGTTAGGGTAAGAGCTAGAATGAGGGCTAGATTTAGGACTAGTAATATGGTTAGGGTTTGGATTAGGCTATGGATTAGGATTAGGACTAAGGTTAGCATTATGGATAGGGTTTGGCTTAGGGTAAGTGATAGAGTTAGGGCTAGGTTTAGGGCTCAGGTTAGTCTTAGGGTTAGGGCTAAAATTACGTTTAGGTTTAGGTTTATTTCTAGTGTTAGGGCTCAGATTAGCGCTAGTTTTTCTGTTAGGTGTAGGGCTAAGGTTAGGGCTATGGCTAATTTAAGATCTAAGGTTATGATTAGAGTTAGTATTTGGTCTAGATCTAGTGTTAGCATTATCTTTAGGGTTAGTGTGATATTTAGAACTAAGATTAGTGTTAGAATATAAGTCAAGGTCAGGGTTAATTTTAGGACTAGGACATGAATTAGAGGTAGAAGGTTATGGCTAGGTTTAGGGATAGGGTTTGGTTTAGGTTAACATTTAGGGTTAGGGCAAAGGCTCGGTTTTGTTTAAGGGATAAGGCTAGGGTTACGGCTAGTTTTAGGATTAGCGATAGTGTTAGGTCTAGTGGTAGGTTGAGGATTAGGCTTAGGGTTGTGGTCAAATGTAGAGTTATGGTTAGATCTATGGAAGGGTCTAGGGCTAGGGTTAGGGCTAATCTTAGGGCTTGTGTTAGGTTCATTGTAGTGGATAGGGTTAGAACTAGAAATAGGGCTGGGGATAGATAGAGTTAGTCTTAGGCCAAGGTTAGGGGTAGAGTTAGGGTTAGGGCTAAATTAGGGATAGGATTAGTGCTAGGGTTAGTGTTAGGGTTAGGCCTATGGTTAGCACTAGAGATATGGTTACTGTTAGGGTTAGGGTTAGTGATAGGGTTAGGGGAAAGGATGGGATTATACCTAAGTTCAAGTATAGGGCGAGGGTTAAAATTAGAGATAGGGCTATAGTTATGGTTTGGATTAGGATTAAGGCTAGGTATAGGCCTAAGATTAGGACTAGTGTTTGTGTCAGGGTGAGGGCTAGGATTAGTGCTGGGGTTAATGTCAAGTCTGAATTTATGGTTATGATTAATTTTAGGGTTAGTTTATGGCTAGGTCTAGTGTAAGGTTTAGGTTTAGGTTAAGGGTCAGTTTTAAAGCTAGGTGTATTTTTAGAGTCAGGGTTTGAGTAGGGTTTGGTTTAGGTTAAGATTCAGGTTTAAGGCTTGAATTAGCTTTAGGGATATGGTTAGGGTTTGGGTCATGGTAACGAATATGTTTAGAACTGGGGATAGGGATAGGGCAAGAGTTAGTGTTATTCTTAGGGCTAGGTTTGTGTTTTATTTAGGTTCAGGTTAGTTAGGTTTAGGGTTAGGGCTAAATTAGGGCTAGATTAGAGCTATGGTTAGTGGTAGCTTTAGTCCTAGGTTTAGGGCTAGGGTTAGGGTTAGCATTAGGTTTAGGGTAAGGTATGATGTTACATCTACATTTAGGGCTAGGGCAAAACATACAATTAGGGTTGGGGCTATGGTTAATGTTAGGGTTAGGATTAAGGCTAGGCTTACTGATAGGATTAGGGCTAGGATTTGTATTAGGGTTAGGGCTAGTATTAGGGATATGGCTAATGTAAGGTCTAGCATTATGGTTAGCAATAGTTTTAGGCTAAAGATTATGGCCAAGTGTATTGTAATTGTTAGGTTGAAGTTTAGGGTCTGATTTACAGCCAGGGGTATTATTAGGGTCAGAGCCAGGGTTAGGATATGTGTTAGGTTAAGGATTAGGCTTAGGGCTCAAATTAGCATTAGGGATAGTTTTAGGGTTAAGGTTAGAATTAGATTTATGGTCAGGTTTACGATTAGGGATAGGGTTAGATTTAGGCTTAGGGACAGAATTCGGTTAGTGTCATGGTTAGGATAATAGTTTGGATTAGAGCTACAGTTAGGACTAGGGTTATGGTTAGGATAGATCTTTGGTTAGGGTTATTCCTAGGGTTAGAATTTGGTTAGTTTTATGGTTAGGTTAATGGATAAGATTAGAGCTAGGGTTATGGATAGGGTTATGGTTAGGATTAGGGCTATGGTTTGGGTTAGATTTCGGGTTAGGACAAGGTTTAGGTTTAGTTAGGTTTAGGTTTTATTTAGGTTCAGGTTAGTTAGGTTTAGGTTAAGTGTTAGGGCTAGGGTTAATGTTAGGGCTAGGGTTAAAGCTAGGGTTAGGGCTCTGATTAGATATAGGTTTTGAGTTAGTTTATGGCTATTTAGGACTAGGGCTATTGTTAGAACTAGGGTTATGATAATTCTA
>NW_026693242.1:0-62839 GCF_021218885.2 Marmota monax | reverse complement strand
CCCCAGTTTCTATGTGGTTCCGGTAGAGTTCAGACAGGAATAAACTTAAGGTTTTTCCTCAAGACTTCCATGTACTTCTTACCTATGATCCCAGGACTTCTGGGACACAATGTACTCAGGAATTGCAGAACATATCTGTCACTCATGCATGTAGAAGTCAATGAATGTAAGGGATTTCACTCAGTGCCTGATGCACTTTTCTCTATTTCTCCCTTTCATGGACAGTCCTGAAATACAGACTGAAAACAGCTCCATGTACTTAAGCAATCAGTTGGACAGACTTACTAACAAGCCACCTTGTATTTGTCCTTATCCTGCACTGCATCACCCTTCAATTCCTTCTTTAGGATTGTGATCCCTGATGCCATAAGCAAATAAGCTTTTATATCAAGCTCTGTTTTCCATGAGTTTCAGCAAAGATGACAGGAGTGAACTCAAGTTTCACAAAGACCAAAATTTTAAAACTGAATAGTTTTCATATACTGGCAATGAAAAATAGTTACCAGGATCATTATCTTGCCTCTCCAAACTAAATATCACACTCGTTCTTCGAAGGCCATTGGTTCTAAAACTTGGGTACACCAATGTTCATCATCCACGTCGACTTGGAACTTGCTAGAAATGAAACTTCTCTGGTCTCACTCCATAACTATAAAACCAGGGACACAATGTGAGAGAAAGCAATGTTTGACCACACCGAGAGGTAATTCCAACATATGCTAAAGTTTGGGAAACATTGATATATTAAGGAGAAGCAATGGACATTAAGCTTATAAGTTGTAGGAACAGGCCCAAAATTCAGCTCTTTCAATACTGCACATCTGTATTCTCTTCTCTACTGTAATTAATAGAAGCCAACTTCTATTATCAGAAACTGTCATCCTAGAAGCTAACAGTGGTAATTTTCCAAAGACAAAGGAGGGGTATTTCATCATGATTAAGGCTCCCTTTTATACTAGTTTCCATGAGTGTTTTTTAAATGAATGATGTTGGATTTAGTCAAATGCTTTTCCTTATCTGTTAAAATTGTTCTATGTTTCTCCTTTAATCTACTAATGTGGTGAATCACAATCAACTTTGTACTTTAAAACATACAAATGTTGCTTTCCTGAAATGAATCCAAATTGGTTCTAATGATTCATATTTAACCAGGTTATGTTGTTTTGTTGAGGATTTTTTTTTGCCTCTATATTCACACATGTGACTTATAGTTTATATTTCTTGTGCTATTCTTTTAGATTTGCTATCATACTATTTATTTCCTACTCTCTATCCAAGTTTGTGCATATGGAAATTATTTCTTCATTTAATTTCATGTAGCTCACCAGTGAAGCTCTCTGGATCTAGATCATGTCTGAAGGGCTATAGAAAAAGGGCAGAAAATTCATCCTTCCAGGGTTATTCCAGGAAACTTTCTTTGCTTTACCATGTGGTTGGCATTGATAGAACATATGTGATTTTCAGGGTAATGTATTCCTTCCAGCCAGCAAAACAGATAATGATGCATTGAGAAACCTGGCCACTTTAAAAGTGAAAACCTAGTGCAAAGTGTTTATTTAGTTTAGAAGCCCTTTACATTTCACTGGATTAGAATTTCCTGCCATACAAATGTATGACATACCTGTTTCTGTTGGAGTAACATTGGTCATGGCTGAAAAAGAATCCATTACATATTTGCTTTGATTTTTTTTTTTAACTCAGCTACAATATGGCATTTGTGAAGCTCTTCCATCTGGGAATCAACCTGTCTCTTTTTACTTGTGAATAATCAAAAACAGATCGTGAAACTCATGACTGCAGAAGTTTTTATATTGATCTTCAAGGAAGAAAAGAGTCATACTATGGGAGAACCACGATCAAGTAGTCAAAGCATTTCTCATTGTCTTGCGAAGTATTATAGGAGGTCTATAGTTCATTCATTTTTCTAGTCACTAAAAACTTCCAAAAGGAACTTAAATCAAAAGCCATCATTTGAAAATTATGTTATTAGCACATATAGAATTCCCTTTGGATTAAAATGACTTAAAAGTGGTATCTATGGGATATTTCTTCAAACCTCAAATAAATAAAACTTATAGATATTTTGTGTAGTGGGGAAAGTAACAGATCTAGAAAACTGATCAGAGTAGCATTATTCTCATACTCCTTCCACATTGTATCACAATGACAAAACTGTATGTGTGCCTGCATAAAAAAGAAATTGAAGACTCCAAATATTTTCATTCTTAGAAACAGATTCTTATGTAATCTATACCCCTCACATCAGAATGACAATCAAAAACCATTCTTTATAAATTGATGCTCTTAGAACATGCAGTAGTTTTTTAGATCTGGTAACCATACACATGAAATCCTTCTGCCTGCTTAGAAGTAGTAAGAGTCTCTGAAGTATTTTGGAAATGAGGTAGATTTCCGGACACAAATTCCCAAATTTACATCCAAAGAATACCAATGTCCCATAGTCCCATAGTCTGTCTTTGCACCTCAAATGCTTTAGAAGATGTGGCAATCCCTGGTGCTGAAATGCTATCTTAAATGGGAGGAAGCTACATCTTTATTTGCCCCCTGAGCATTTTTTATAGAAGGTTATGGTTTCAGCTGCATGTGGTAGCACACATCTATAATCCCAGCAGCTCAGGAGGCTGAGGCAGGAGGATCATGAGTTCAAGGAGTCTCAGCAATTTAGTGAGGCCCTGTCTCTAAATCAAAAATATAAAAAAAGCCTAGGGGTTATGGATCAGTGGTTAAGCATTCCTGGGTTCAATACCTGTTACAAAAAACAAAACAAAAAAAGGTTATGGCTTCAGTACTGGGCAACCCGAGAAAGAAATGGGACATGCAAACTTAGACTTAATTATAAATTTTATACTACTATTGTGACTGACCAGAAGAAATCAATGAGCTCTTTTAGATGTCAAATGTTACTAGGTAATAATTCAGGCAAGAAAAAGTGAGGCCCTATTAAATTAAATCCAAATCTGTAACTTTATTATGAACTGCTTCCCAGTTAAATTATTCCCAGACACTTCTAAAACATCTGCAAATTCCATTCTCTAACAAGATGACCTCAATTAAGTAAAAACAGATTCTTCCCCCAAGCACATTTCTTTCTCAGTTGTCTTTGGTGTCTCAAAGATATTATTAAAAGATACACATTCAAGATGAAGAAAGGCCATTTCTCCGACGATTACAAGTTAAAATTTTAGACAAAATTTAAAAGCAACAACCAGTGGACTCTGAAAAGGTAAACAAAAGTAAACTATTAGAGACCTTGGCTTAGGAAAGATTTCTCAGGGCACTAGAAGTATAAACTGAAACAAAAAATACATAATTTTGACTATGAAATTTAAAAGCATGTAATCTTTGAAATATTTAACAAAAATGCAAGCTAAACTGGCAAGAAATATTTATGATGCACATATCTGATATAATAGGCTTCCATCCATAATATATAAATAAATCTTACTATTTACAAGGAACACCCCTCAGAAAAACACACAAAAGACTTGAATACATTTGCACAAAGGATATACATAGATAGCAAATGAGCCCATTAAAAAATACACAATATTGTGAGTCAAGGAAGTGTACCAAACTCACACTCACTAGAATAAACTAATCACTGACATGCACAAATAAAGATATGCAGAAACTGGAACACTCATATCACTGTAAAATATAAAATTTTTCACACTTAGAAAATTGTTTGGCATTTTTGTAAAAATTTAACCATAGATTTAGCATACAACTAAGACATCTATAAGTTACTCAAAAGGAAATGAAAACATGTCTACACCAAGACTTGCACATGAATGTTCATAGTAATTTGATTCACGATAACAAAAAAATAACCCAAATGTTCATTAACAGGCAATTGGATAAAAAAGTATATATGAAATGATACAGTAAAAGCCAGTGAATTACTCATACACACAAGCACTTGTATAAAGAATGAGATTCATCCAAGAAGTACAGTATTTACTCTTGACTGGCATCTATGTATCACATCAAATTGTAGATCATGTGGACTAATGTGCATAATGCAGATTGACAGTTGCTGAAGCAAAAGAATAGTAGATACAAGGATATTTGGGGGGGTGATTGAAATATCTTGTGATCATGGCTTTAACAGGTACACAACTCTCAGAAAAAATAAATCACTAAATTGTATACTTCAAATGCCTATTATGTTCATCAAAATTGCTATAAATTTAACTCTAGGAAAGTATAAAGTATATTATGATTTGGATCTAGAAATTTCCCTTCCCCCACCCCTGAAGCTCATGATTTAGAAACATGATCCCCAATATAGCAAGGTTCAGAGGTGAGGCTTTGACAAATATGAGAGCTATAACCTCATCAGTAGACTAACCCACTTGATGGATTCCTTATTTAAAGGGACTACTGGGTGGTAACTATAGGCAGGTGAAGCTTGGTAGGAGGAAGTAGGTTATTGGGAGATGCCCTTGGGGTTTATACCCCACCCTCTCTGCCAAGAGCTGAGCAGCTCTCCTCCACTACCTGCTAACACCTTGATGTTCTGCCTTGACAGTGCAATCCAGTTGGCTGACCATTGAATGAACAAATCTTTGAGACCATGAGCTCAAAATAAACTTTTCCTCCTCTAAGTTATTTGTCATTTATTTTGTTTACTTTTCATAAAATAGTATTTTCAAGGTGACTATTTGCATATTAAACAATTATTTAATAAGAGAAAGATGACACAATGAATGTATATGTAACTTAAATCTAATGACTTGATCATACTATTAGACAACATGAATAATTTACTGTAAAAGAAAAAATTTAAGATTCACATTACCTTGAGGAGTAAATTTCTTAAGCATACCTAAAGCTATTTATATTATATAGTTTCAGTTTTTAATAAGCTACTGTATTACTTAAGCAGTGAATAAGTCTGCATTTTGGTATTCCAATGACTCAAGCCGATCTCCTTTTTAAAACACTTTTAGGTAAAATGACTATAAAATGGTTTCTTGCATGGTCAACATCATCTTCCTCCTGGGTACCTTTGAATTCCATTTGCTTCCTTAACTGTCAATCATTTATCACTTTATGCTCTTTGGACATGCCAGAGCAGACACACCTGGGGAAGAGCAAGCTGGGTTTTCTTCTGCATCATTTCAGTGGGAAAAGTGTCAGCAAAGTCTGACTGCTGAATTTTTATACAGGCTGCCCTGTAAGTTACAGAAACACAATGTTTAAACAAATTCCATGAGTATCTGTGTGAGTATTGACAGTTGGGGAAACTTGTAAAAACTCAAATGGGATTTGTGATATTTAGCAAGACTCCATCACACATTATTATGTCAATAGAAAATGACTTACATGACTAGGATGGTGTTTACTAGCTTTGTGAGAACAGTTGTTCTGCACTTGGTGCATGTCCTTGATTCTGTTTATAAAAATAAGTACTATTAAGAATAGAAATGGGTTGTCACTGAAAAAATAAATGTCAAGCCAAGATATTGAAGAGACTTGATTATTTTTACCCTTGGACACATTATAAATTTTCAAAGACAACAGTTTGAAGCTTTCCATTATTATTCTTACATAATAACACACAGATTCTATAGCCTCACATAAGTTATCCCAGTAGAATACTGTGAAGGCTTAGGCATTTCCAGTGAAGCTTGTAGAACTTGCCTGATTGATGCAGGTGGGGGGAATTGGAAAATAGTGAACAGCCAAGAAAAAAAGATGGTTTTTCAAATTGGTTGTAGACAAAAGGACAGCAAGAATTATTCTTATAGTTTTGTCAGAAAGAGTTATAAGATGTGTAATATTTCTGTTCTTTGTAGTTCTGCACAGTTTTATTTATATATTATATTGTACAATTTTTTAATCTTTACAAAAATTCCTAAAGACCTGTAGAACTGTGTTAAATAGAAATAAAACATAATCACCCTCTTTGCAGTGTCTAGTTTTAAATATTTCTCATAATTTTACATCATTACAAGTAAATAACTTCTGTATACAAAATCACTCAAGCAATGGATAATGCACCCTATTTAGAATAAGCTTGTTTAAGGAGAATGCACTAGTTTGTGAAATAGCAGAAACACAAATGCTATAGGATAATTATAGACCATTTTCTTTCAAAGCAGATTTACATGGCCATAAACAATCATGGAGAATGTGTCATTTAATCTGACCCTTTTTCAACATAGGATTTCAGTGAGGGATGTAAGGAATTATATATACTTATAAATATATATTTCTGAAAAAGTAATGGTATAACTCAGGGCCTGAACATATGCCATTTAAAAAATGGTGACCCTTAATTTCCTCTCCATTTGCTGGAAGTCAAATGGCTTATGCAGAAATACAAGAAAGGTAAATTAAGTCTACTGGAGGGATCTGATATGTGATTTATCTTTCCAATTTTGAAAGTTATTTACTGTTTCAAAACCAAATATGAAACTCTGAGAAAATGTTGATAAGATCTAAAAGTAAACCAAATTATAGCTGTGTATACAAATGTTTTTTAGATTTTATAATCTGCCTGAGGAAAAATAAGTAGTTCACACATTCCACTTGGAATATATAAAGCATACTTGTTGCATGGATCAGACATAAAAGTCTCTGGAATCCTGCAATGTTATTTAAAAAAAAAGATTTGTTATAGATCAAGAAAGTATATTAATGCAGAAAGATCTGTCCCAGGAAAGATAGTATATTGGAATTCTGTGCAGAGATTACAAAAGTGTTATTTAGTGTCAAATTGACAAAAGTAGTGAGATGTGTTGTTTTCTTCTGAAGTAAAACTGAACACAAGATGCCTATTTCTGGTTATAACAGATTAGTTTGTGACGTCAGTTTTTATACACATACACAATGAGTAAAACAAATAAAGCACTGTCTGAAGGAATGAGAAAGCCAGAGAGAAGGTAATTGCAGAGAGTTTAAGTTAACATTTTATACAGTTTTAACCCAAGACTCTTAAAGATTCCAAAGTGGCTACTGAAGAGTTTAGAAGCTGAGGAGAACATTTCACAATCACACGGAACTGGGCAAACAAAAATTGGAGATCTGGATGTTCCAAAAAGGAAAGGCCCTAGTAAACAACAATGTGTGTGGATTCTCAAATGTATGCATGGCAAGAAAAGCATATCGATACATACTAGTACCCATAAAAATGAAATCTGGGTTTGGGTTTCCTGGATTAAAGTGATTCTCTTTCCCTAACTACACTAAATAAATAAATAAATAAATAAATAAATAAATAAATAAATCCTTTCTGGAAAACATCCAGAGTCTCGATTTTTCTGTAAATATTATATAAATGGTCTGGTTTTTATTTAATTAAAAATATAAAGGGATAAGGAATCCAAAATGATCAATTAAAAAAAGACAACAGGAGATTCATAAATTCGTGATTAGATTCAAGTTTTACATTAAATAGGAATGAAGATTTAGTAGAGAACTTGACCTAGAAAAAAATCAAATTTCAACTAAAATTAAGAATCTAATATATTAATTTAATAACAGCTAAAGAGAAGACTAGTGAAGTAGAAGTTAGGCCAAAACAAAATACAGAGAAAGCATCACAGACAAAAAGACTATTTTGCAAAGAACATGTCAGGACACTGAAAGGACTCAAGTGGGATTTAATTGAAATCTGAAAGAAAAAAAAACAAAACAACAAAGGGAAGAAAGGATGGATAGTTGAGAAGTTAATAACAGATAAGTTTCCAATATTCCAAGCCACAGATTCAAGGAGTATGAAGGCCAATACAAAATACAAAGGCACATTTAGATATATCATAATAAAGCTACTGAAAACCAAACAAAGTCAAAAATCTTCAAAGTAGCCAGAGACAACTAGTACATTTTCTTTCAAATTCAAACTATGAGAATCATAGATACCTTCTGAAAAGTAACAATGGAAGCCATTGAATAGAAGAATGGTTTTATAAAGTGGTTGAGGACAATAACTGGCAACTTAGAATTCTAAGTAAGTAAAAAATAGTATTCACAAAATTGAGAAAATAATTTTATAAAAAGTAAAGAGAATTTGAAAAAAGAAACAGCCCCAACATAAGATACTCACAGAAGTTCTTAGAAGGAAAAAAGGAAGGGAGGGGGAAAAAAAAAGAAAAAGGTGAGGTGGAGTGGGCAGAAAAAAAAAAAGGAGAAAAAAAATCAAAGGAAAAGACAAATGTGGGAAAATATGAATAGATAACACATTATCTGAATAAAAAACTAAGAAAATAATTGGAATTATGGTGTTCTGAAGCATAGGAATGAGAGTAAACACTAAAAATTGAGATTATATTGCAGTCTCCATAGTAGCAATAAGATTTAAAAATTAATAAGGTTATATAAAATATTTCAAAAGGAGCATGAAGGAATATACCTTACTCTACCAATGAGTAAGATGTAGAATTAGACACAAAACTGGCAGTAATTATATTAAGTCTGAGCAGAAAGAATATTGCTATTAAGGCAAAGGTTGTTAAGATTAAAGAAAACTTTCTGCCTTCAGAGATATACCTTAAATATATCAAAAAGGGATAAAAATAAATTTGTTTTTCCTGTCAGTTTTTATATAGCCTCCAAGTTTAAAACCCATAAGTACAGATCAATAAGGAGGAATAGATATATTTTAATTAAAAGTGAAATAATCTGACAATTCTCTCCGGAACTGATAAGACCAACAGAAAAATAAGAATGTAGATTAGAATAAGCAAATTATCAAACATGCTTCCTGGATCCAGCTATCACAGAATACATGTCAACTGCAAAAGTATACCGACAAGAATATCAAAATGGAATCAATACTAGGACATACAGTCAGTCTTCAATTTCAAAAGATTTATCGTTGCCATAAAGAATGATATTTGCGGGTAAATGGATGGAACTGGAAGACTATCATGCTAAGTGAAATAAGGCAGTTCCCAAAAGTCAAAGGTTGAATGTTTTTTTGATATTCAGAAGCAAATCTAAAATAAGGGTGGGGGGTAAAAAGGAAAATAGAAGATCAGTGGAGTGGATGAAGGGGAATGAAAGGAGAAAAGAGAAACAGGATAAGGAAATACAGTGGAATATTTCTGACCTAACTTTCCTATGTCCATATGAATATACCACAGTGAATCTCACCATCATGTAGATCCACAAGACACTAATTTTAAAAAGATAAGCGAATAGAAAGATCCACAGAGGGAAGGGAACAGGGGGAGGGAGTAGAAGAGGGAAAGGGGAAGTACTCGGGAGTGAATTAGAACAAATTAGATTCCATGCTTTTATAATTATGTTGAAGTGAATCCTAATGTTATGTATAGCTAAAAAGAACCAGTTGGAAAAAAGGACTTAAATGATACGCAATGGGGAAAGCAAATTATCTTATTTAGAAATAAGCTTAAAAATAATAGCAAATGGGGACCATCAATTTCTATGTGTTTGAAAATGTAGCAACATTTCTAAACAGTTTACAGGCAAAGAAGATATCACAAGGAAAGAAAATATTTTCCTGAATGATAATAAAAATATATTAAAATGTGTAGGGTGAAACTAAAGCCATGATTTAAGATATTTAAACCATCGTAAATGTTTGATAAATAAAAAATTAAGATCATTACACATAGAAAAGCAAAAAAAAAAAATTCTGCAAGTCAATCGTGTAAGTAATGACTTCAAGAACATAAATTAAACGTAAAAGATGAAATAGAAGAAAAATAAGACTGAAATAAAAGTCAAATATATAATGGATAGCATTGACATGATCGAAAAATAGCATAGTGGAGAAACTAAAAGGGAGAAGGCAAATTTACCAACATCTTAAAATAGGAAAAAAGGACAACATGTCAGGTATTCAAAATGTAATAAAATGATTTTAATACATTTTCAAAATTAGTTAAAGAAGTCGTCCTTCTCTAAGAATTCAGACTATCAAAACTAATGAAAACTCTTAGAAATCTATTATTAAATACATTAAATGTCATTAAAATCATCCAAAGAAAACTACCAAAGCAATCTGAGCCAGAAGTTATTTCTTCAAAATATTTAAGTCTCTCCTCTTACATAGAAAAGGAAAATAACTCTTTATAATTGTTTGTGAGGCCTTAACCCCAAATGTAATGAGGACAAAAGAAAATTATACATCAATCTTTCATATGGATATAAATGGAAAATATCTACACATACTATTTTTAGCCAAACCCAGTGAGAAAAAAGAAAAGCCAGACAGAATGGATAAAGTTTTACAGACCAACATTATCATATGTTGGCAAGACTGGAGAGCAACAGAGAACATTCACTGAAAGGGTAAATTGGAATGGCTATGTTGGAAAACTCAGTATGAATTTTACTGATTGTCATGTAATTTCACTCTTAAGTATGCTGCTAACACCAATAAGTGCATATTTGCATCAGAGGGTTTATAAGATTGTTATGGATAATTCTCTGAAAAGACAGAAAAATGAGGATTGATTCAAACAGATCAAAGAACAGACCACTGAATAGTAGTAATTAATCCAATAGAATTACAGTATTTGAATAATGTCCTATTAAATAAGATTCAGAACAGACTAAATTTTTGGTATATGAAGTCAGAATAGTAGATATTTGAGGAGGAGGCTGAATAGTAACTTGGAGGATAAACAGGAGGGTTCTGCAATATTCACTGAAGTCTTTAATGGAATTTCACATCATACTAACTTTAGGATAATATAGCAAGCTGTACTCAGACAATTTAAGAAGTTAAAATATGTTTTTATTGAGATATAAAATACAGTTAACAATTACCATTAACAAAAGAAGGAAGGAAAACTAAATAAGACTGTTATCTTTAGAGAACCATAAACAGAAGAGAATTTAAGGATTATTTAAATCCACATGACAACTTTACTTTGCAAAAGATACCAAGTTTCATGTTAAATGATGAACATATGGGTATTTTCACTTTGAGAAAACTCAAGCAATCTATTGATTTAGATATTTTTGTACGTGTATATTGATTCTAGCCTTTGTTTTTAAAACAAGACACTAAAGAAAAGTCTTGTGGTTTATAAGAGCAACTATTTTATAAAGCCAGTACTTGCAATCACCTAGGTATAGGCAGAGCCACAAAAACAATGAAATCCTGTTATTTACCACTAAATGAATAGAACTGGAGATATTTTGCAAAATGATATAAGTCAAGCACAGAAATACAAATACTGAATGACATTACTCTTGCAGGGACTCTTAAAATATTTGATCTCATAGAAGTCTGAGAGAACAACAGTGGCTACCACAGGCTAAGGAGAATGGTGGAGGGGAGTTGACCAATGGGTACCATGTTACAGTTGGACAGGAGAAATTCTGGTGTGCTATTGCATAGCAAGGGGACTAGGTAGCAATTATACTGTTACATTTCAGGAAAAAGACAACATTTCACCATAAAGAAATGATAAGTGTTTGAGGTAGATAAGTTTAACCTAATTTAAACATTGCATAATGTATGTATATATTTATGCACCACAGGATACCACATAAATATCTAGAATTATGTTTTGGTTATCAGTTAAAATAACTTAAATATAAAGCAAATGGCACAGTGCCTATTACATAAGCACTAAATATCATTTCCAGTATTGTTATTCAATTCTTTGATCATAAAATGTCCAAGGAAATATTGCTTTTGAGATTAAAGATTTTAATAGAAAAGATTCATTTGTCTCCATTGGAAATATCTGAAATGTAATAAAATGCAATAATCTGAAATCTAAACATGAGATGACATAGTATACTGTTTCAAAGGAATGTCACAAAATGTCATGTATAATAAAAGTTATTTTCACACGCCTCTAGTATTTTATAGGAGAGGTTAGAGAATATGAATCTAATAAAGAGTAGAGAGTGCATTTCCTTTCTAGCACCTCATAGGCATTCACTTGGGATTGGGATGAGGAGATCAAATCAGTAAAGTGCTGCTGTAAATTCTTCTTAAACATGATTCCTGCAGGGCACAGTGGCACACACCTATTATCCCAGTGACCTGAGGGGCTGAAGCAGGAGGACTGCATGTTCAAAACCAGCCTCAGTAACTTAGGGAAACCCTGTCTCACAATAAAAATAAGTAGGTCTGGGGATGTGGCTCAGTGAATAAGCACCCCTGGGTTCAATCCCTGGAACAACAACAACAACAAATTGTTCTAGTCTTCATTTGTATGAAGTAGTGTGTAAGGATTTATCTCTGAATTCATTTAGGGTGACAGACAAAATTCTAGGGACAGCATGTTTGGGTAATCATGATCTTTCTGTTGCTATATGGAAATATCCATATGCTGACCAATGTCAGCTACTTGAGATCAAACCTACTGTATTTTTCTTTTAATATGTCTTAATGACATTTCAGTGATTTTATGTACTAATTTCAGAAAAAAAAGATAAAAATGAAAAAGGGCTCAATTTGAAGATTAAAGCAGTTCACAAAGAGCAGGAATGGAAACCAAATTCCCCAACTATTTTCCTTTGGCTCATAATGTTCTTCTTTCTGGTACCTTCTATTTCTGTCTCTTCATTGATGCTAATAGTTATTGCAATTTATATCTTTGTCATATTCATCTCTTATTAATTTCCACTTTCATATATATATATATATATATATATATATATATATATATACTTTAAATAGTTGTTTTTGTATTCAAGAAAATTATTAGTTAAATCTTGATCAAAAACTGGCTGTGTATGTATATTTTCATATTTGCTTTGAATTTTACTCCTGGGATAGTGATTGAAATCTAATTCAGAATTATCAGTTACAAAAGTAGGCAATGATTGATATGTGATAAGAAAACTTCCTGATGTCAGTATGTCAGATGAAGATTGAGGGTTTCTAAGTTCTGTGTTTATAAATTTAGTATTTTACTGGAGAATTCAATCTCTAATTATATATATACCAACACAAATAAGCCTCCGTCAATATTGGCAGCAGCAGAAAACTACAAATGGCAAGCTGATGGAAAACTGGCATGTAGATTGCATTCTAGATTTTTCATGTTTGAATCGGACCTATAAGAAATAGGTTTAAAACATGAAGTTGGTATTATAGTTGCATGAGTTAAAGCTTATACCTATTTAGAGTCATTGAAATTAATATCCAAATATTTGTTGACTGTTTTGATAAAGATGCTCTAGAAAAACCAATTGAGTAGTTTGAGTTCTTTTGTGTGCTTTGTCTTTTGTGTTTAGTGCTTCCAATTACTCTGGGTAGTAAGATTTAGTTCATTTTTTCAGATGTAAATATGGCACAATGCCTAAAGAAAATTAGCAAGATAATACTGCTTACTATTAAATTAATAAAACAATTTAAAAGTTAAACAATAGAACATTTTCCAATAAAATAAACCACTGGATCCACAATGAATATCTTAAACTTGGAAACCAGAAGATCTCTTACTACTGTTATGAGTTTGTAACATTCAAGTTTATCTCCAGATTTCAAAAAAGGCAAAAAAAAAATCTGAGATATATCACATAAAGAGGGGAAAAGGAAGATCTTTTGAGTCAATGTTATTTTATCTGAGACAGTTATATTGATATATAGGGGTATTAGTGAGTTACTGGAGAAGGATTAAGATTTGTTGAAGCAGTCATTCAAGAATTTTAGGATGAAGAAATGCATTATGAAATCTCGGATCCAAGACACTCATGGTGTGACCTTGAGAAAGACGTATTTTGGTGACTTGTCTATTTGTGAGCCTTTATCACAAGAACTTAATGATATTTATATAAGGATTTCATGAATTTTACATACAACTATCCTGTCCATTAAAGGCAATACAATTCTCAAAAATATCATCTATCCTGTCCATTAAAGGCAATACAATTCTCAAAAATATCAAAGACTAAAAAGTAACTAAATTCAACCCACTATTTCATTTTATTGAACTGGAATTATCCATGGGAACATCCCCACTACTCCAGGAAGAAGATATCTGGGGAAGAAGGGACTGTGCGTATTAAATATTTGTACCACTCTATTCCCCACACTTCTGCATACAGAAAAGAACAACACCCCCTGGCCTAGAACCTTTCAGAAGATATCTTCTTAACTTTTTAAAAATAAAGTGAAAGACAATTTATTGTATTCTCATAATCAATACATAAAACCTTGTTCTTATCTGGTATCTTTCCAGAGAAAATGAAAACAAATGAACAGCATTCTAACTCAGATCTTATAATGGCAACTCTAAAACAATAGTAAGATCAAAATAATTTTCAAAACACTTTCACTGGCTTCACCTGTGACAGCAAAGATAAAGGAACCTACACATTTAATGAAACCACATGATATGCTAAATAAACAGTCCCTAAAAATGAAAACACTTTGAAGAAAGTTTTTCTTCAACAATCATATTAGGCTTTCAGATATCCAAGGATGATTAAAATTTACTTTTTAGAAATGAGATTAAAACCATTATTCTTCTCCGTAAGCAAAATATTCTCAAAATCCTCCTCTAGCTCTAACAGTTTCTCCATTTGTTTCCAACTCTGATGTAAGTTCTTTTTAAGACATATAGGCAGTTTTGTATGCAGAGTATGTAATTGGAACTTTAGGGAAATAAAAAGCTAAAGCATTTATTCAGGGTCTTTTTCTATTTCCTTCAGATAGTGCTAAATAATTTGATATCAGGTTTGCATTTTATTTCATTGTAGAATAAAATCCTGGAGACTAATGGTAGATGCCATGAAGAAGACCCCAACCTTGAAGTTCAGCTTCTCATTTTTAATAACTGGCAGATTCAAGTCCTCGTCTGAAATATGATCATAGAAGCAAACTGAGCAAGATGTTTACACATTGAGGAACATCCACTTATTGGAGAATTCACTAAAAATCATTATCTAGCATTACTCTTGTGTAGTTTTTCACTATTTATTAAGTGAAGCAGATACAAAGAGAAGACAGAGGAGCATTATAACCTTGGTCGCTTTCCAGTCATTTACTCTACCAATGTTGGAGTCTAACAATTACGGAAGCACATTATTGTTGTCTTACTGGGGCTACCACATCTTAAGTGGAAGAATTAATTCCACTTAGAATTTCAGCCAATTTCATCTCAAACATTTCTTGAATCCATCCATACTTTCCCATACTCACTAACCCCACCTTCTATATCAGGTCCCCATTGTGGCTATGTAAAAATTCTGAAGTAGTCATAACAAGTTTTCTTAAATCTGCTTCTGATTCCTACAACCCATTCTTTTTAACTCAGTCATTTATCAAAAAATTAAATCTATATATGTCAGTCCTATGCATAAAATTTTGATTGAGTTGCCTTTGCTGGCAGAATAGCCCCAAAATACATAGGATGTGGTGCTAGGCCAAACTACCTGGCTCCTCACCTGAAAAAAATCTCCAGACTTGTGACTAAGAATGAATGTGCCTTTTTGGTGTGGAGTTTTGAATTTTTATATATATCCTGGAGATAAGTGCTCTAGCCAATGTGCATGGGGCAAACTTTCTCCCATTCCATAAGCTCACTCTTCATATTATTGATTACAACCCAATTAATAAATGGGCTAAGGAACTGAACAGACACTTCACAGAAGAAATACAATCAATACATATGAAAAAGTGTTCAACATCTCTAGCAATTAGAGAAACACAAATGAAAAGTACTAAGATTTCATCTCACTCTAGTCAGAATGGCAATTATCAAGAATATAAGCAACAATAAGTATTGGAGAGGATGTAAGGGAAAAGGTATACTCATACATTGCTGATGGGACTGCAAATTGACGCAACCATTGTGAAAAGCAGTATGAAGATTCCGCAGAAAACTTGGAATGGAACTACCATTTGACCCGGTTATCCCACTCCTCAATTTATATACTCAAAGGACTTAAAAATCAACATAGTACACTGATGCAGCCACATCAATGTTTATAGCACCTCAATTCACAATAGCCAAACTATGGAACCAACCTAGATGCCCTTCAACAGATGAATAGAGAAAGAAAATGTGGTATTTATACACAGTAGCATATTACCCAGACTTAAAGGATAAAATTATGGCATTTGCAGGAAAATGTATGGAACTGGAGAATATCATGCTAAACAAAGTAAGCCAATACCAAAAAAAAAAGGCAGGATATTTGTTCTGATATGGGGATGCTAATTCATAATGGGGGGGTCTAGGAATAAAATGAATCAGACATTATCACCCTATATACATATGATACACAACTGGTGAGATTCTACATCATGTACAACAAGAATGAGAAGTTCTATTTCATTTATGTGTATGATGTGTCAAAATGCATTCTACTGTCATGTATAACTAATTAGAATAAAAAAGAATGCTAGTTCTCTAGCCTTAGAAATAAGAAAAATATGGATAAATCCAAAGAAAATAGAAAGGAAATAAAAGCATAGACAAATATTAATCAAACAGAAAATAGAATAACAAAGCTAAACATGCCTCTTGGAAAGAATTGTTAAAATTGCCCAAGCCTTAACAAGATAAAAAGGAAAAAAAAAATCATGAAAAGTATAGCTGTATAGTTGTAAAAGGGTCATAAATATAAGATCAACAGGGAATAAAGCCTAAATTTTTTACAATTCATATTGGTGTATTCAAACATGTAGGTGAATCTCAAAAATGATGAGAGAAAATACTACCCCCATAGCATTGTGAAAATTGAATCTGTCAAATAAATCTCAAAAACAAATTCTAAAAACTTTAGTGGTCTTTATTAAAGAAATTTGTGGAACAAGTAATTCCAATTCAATACATGTTTTTTCTTTCTTCCAGAGAAAAAGATGTCTCCCATTTTCTCTGTATGAAGTTAGTATAAATTTAATATTAGAAAGGACAATACTAAGTTTGCAAGGCAAGCTAATGAAAATATTTGCAAAGAAAAAGCCTTCTTAGTGAAAATGATTTAGAAATTTATATACAGGTTGCATGTTTCAAGAATACTATGTTGTTTCAAATTAGAATATGCAGTTAGGATAATTATTACATTGCTATATTAATGGGGATTGAACTTGAGGCTTTTTAAATGGACAAAGACGACATTCTGGGCTGGAGATGTAGTTTCAGTAGGGAGTGATTATCTAGCATTCACAAGGCCCTAGGTTCAATCCAGCATTGGTTTAAAAAATCATAAAAGCATTCCATGAACAGAAGCAAACTGTGCAACCAAATATTCCAGAACTGATAGTAGACCAACTGAGAGGTACTTGAAATATACATTCTTGGAAAACGTATGCAGCTCATGTGTAACTTTGAGGTTAGTGTATATATAAAATATTTATTTTTTAATTGTAGTTGGACACAATAACTTTATTTTTATGTGATGCTGAGGATTGAACCCAGGGTCTCATGTGCTAGGCAAGCGCTCTATCCCTGAGCCACAACCCCAGTCCCCGATTAGTATATATTAATAGGCAAAATTAAGCACTGGAAGAATTTGGCTAACAATATTTGGAAAAATAGAAACCATTCATATCTTATGACCCAGTATTTCTACTCTAGAGTCCGCAGAAATACTAATTTGCATTTATGATGATAAATGAAATTTTCTAGGTAAAGAAATAATGTTATGTACCAACAGGAAAAGATATTTTAGTATATATTAACTTACAAAGTATAACAAATGATCTAAAATACTATGTTATGTTGATAAATTTCACAAATTTAGTGTTTATTACACAAATATGTTTATTACAAAAAGATAAATAGTGAGTATTTTTATATCTATAAGAAGTATGCAAATCTTACATTTATCTTTGGTATATGCAAAGTTAGTGATATTAAACATAAAAATAAACCCTCAAATCCTAATAGTGCTTACTGCTGGTGAAGATGTAGGGAAACAGGATTCGCAAGAGCACCAGTGGTTTCAAGTACATTATTAGTTCTTTATTTTTAAAAATCTATAGTAAGTACAACATATGATCATTAAAATTTGTTATTCATACAAGTAATTCATTGTGTCCCTCTGAATGCTTATATTAGTAAACTATTTTATACTGAAAAATTAAAAAGCAATAAGTTGATGATTTAAGATATTTAGGATATATAAAACATTTATAATAAAAATGTATCTGTTCCATCTCTTCCAACCCTTTGTTGTGTTCCAAAGAAAAATCACTTTCAATTTTTTAGCTCAATTCTTAGATTGCTAAATATGCTCTGTTATTTCTTGACATACTCAGTGATTACCTGTTGATATTCATTTGACACCTGTCATACATACACATATTTTAAGTCTGCCAAGTACAATTTCACCTTTATTTTAAATTCTCTGTTTATCTTTGAAGGCTTATGCACATGTTTTTTTTTTTCCACATTTCATCAACTCTTGATAAAATCCTTTAACCACAGAACTGTGAAATAAGGTTATTTGCCTAACAAATCTTCTCTTGACTCCCTCCTGGTTGTTTTCTCACTTTCATGGCAGAGATTTGTTAGCCAAAACCAAATATAAATTTTGCAATTATAATTGGTCTCATAATTTACCTAATGGTGGGTTTCAATCTTATTATGTATAGATACTCCACTGCACTGCCAAACATACAAATAATATATTATTGTATTATTTTTTTCCCTTCTTTTTAGTGTTTTCTTTAAAATTTTTGTTTGGGGGTACCAGGGATCAAACTCAGGGGTACTCAATCACTGAGCCACATCCCTAGCCCGCCCTATTTTGTATTTTATTAGACACAGGGTCACTGAGTTGCTTAGCACCTCACTAAATTTCTGAGGCTGGTTTTGAACTCCTGATCCTCCTGCCTCTGCCTCCTGAGCTGCTGGGATTACAGATGTATGCCACCGTGTCCAGCCGTACTATTGTAGTTCTTACATATAGATTGTTAGTTTTGCAACTTGGAATTGCCTTCATTTTCTTCCTGCACTAATTGTTTCAACGTAGCTTCAAGTTTTCTCAACCTCATTATCCAATTCTTAGGAGTCTTCTTTCATGATATGCCTCCTCCCCTTAATCTGTACTTACTTCAATACCCAACTGTTCTTCCTTTGGACCAATAAGAGTATTAGATCTTCACTTCTTTCTGATTGGTTCAACATTTTATTTTGTGCTTTGATTTTGCTATTCTATATTCTCAAATAGCTTCCCAAGGCAGTATGTGTATGGAAAATAAATTTTTTAGTCTTGCTGATCTGAAAAATGAATCAATTCTGCCTTGAACTTAATTTCTGTTCTGCTTATTTCTATATAAACTACTACTCAACTTTGTATGGTAAAAAATCATTTAATATATCATTCTGTGGTTCTAGAATTTATGCACAGAAACAATGGTTTATTCTTAAGATACTAGCTTTCTCAGCTGCGGTGCTTCAAATAGCCAGAGATTTCTGAAGATTAATGAGGACTATATATTTTAGGCTTTGGTTCTTCTCCATTTGGTGTCTTCTGGGATTAGAATGTCTGAAATGGTTTCTGCCTGCTGGTGCCTAGAAGCTGTATTGGGGTAGTTATAAAAGACTGGAGGTGTTCATCATGGTTCTCTTCCCATTTTCTTAGATAGTGACCATTTAGGGGTAGTTGTACATATGACATAGTTATTGACTGTTTCAAGAAACCATGGCAGAAGCTGCATGGTCTCTTTTTATTTAATTTCAGATTTCATGAAATATCATTTTTGCCACATTCGTTGATAATACAGGATTACCTCAGATTCAAGCACAAGGTATACTCTATTTGGGTATGATCTTTTAGTGGTTGAATATCATTCTCTGACAAATAGATGGTTCTATTTTAAGTATCCGGATATTTGTTATTTTTGTATGTACATATGCGGTACTGGGGATAGAACCCAGGGCCTCATGCATATTAGGTAGCTCTCTGTCACTGGCCATACCAAACTTTTTTCCCCTTCATAGAAGATTCTTGAAGCTTAAGTATTGTCTTTACATTTGTATCCATGTTAGCAAATACAAGGTACTCAAATATTTGATGTACAATTGAACTTGATTGCAAGAAAGTGTGTTTTTATTTTGGCCTGAGTGCTTAAAAAATTAGTGTTCTGATGTCTCAAAAATAATGTACTTTTACTATTAGGAGGCACAATATCTGAAGTTAACCTGGTCTCTGGCTTCTTGCTTATCTGAGTTGCTAGTCTAACCCCCTGATAGTCTTAGAAACATACAGTTCCTTTGGTTCTTCCTTTGAAGCAATTTCCTTTCTTGAAATCAAGTTTCTATCTGGGGGGAAAAAAAAAGCACAACAACAGCTCTTATTGACATTTAAACTGAGTCTTGGCATTATCACTGCATCCGCTGCTTTCAATTAAATTTCCCAGGTTTTGCTGGTAGCTGGGTAAACATTGTTTTTTAAAATGGTTCTGAATCTTTAACATCAACCAACATCACAAACCATTTAATGCAACAATCATTGTTTAAACAAGTTTTCACCACATATTCTTACTTATCATCCAAAAGTTATTTGTAGCCCCAGAACTGCTCCTAAATTTGAGTTAAATTACAAATATTTTTAATGTTTCTCACAAAAATAGGCTGAACAAAGCAAGTTTGTGTGTGTATGTGTGTGTGTAATTACAGATGGTGATTTTCATATTAAGGCATTAGCAAATTTAAGTAACAACTGCAGTGCATTGAGAAGTAAGAAACTCCTGAAATAGATTCTCTTCATTTTGAGACATACTTACTCCTTAGGATGCAACATTTTATTTACATGGCCTGTGGTAACTCCCTGTAGGTGCTCAGGGGCGGATAAACTCAATCCAATGTCTATTCAAATTAGCACAAAAAGAACAATTCCAGTAGTTTACCAAAGTGCTTTCTTTTGGGTACAGAAGCAGCAGGAATACTTACATATTTGTGTAATTCAAAAATATTATTTGAAAATAATGGCCCTTAATCTCTCCTTAAGGTTCAAGAAAACTACAGGCTGCCAAAAGAAATAAAAAATTCTTTAGGGGAGGAAATCAGATTCAGAGGCCAAACATTTTAAAGGAATTTTCAGCAATAATGATTATAGATAGGACATTAAGGAGATTTGATTTTTGTTGTTGTTAGAGAAAATACAAATATTCAACATTACTTCAAGAATCTCCAAAATAAAATGCTAATTGTGGGCCTTCAAGGAAAGAAAGTACTAGGTACTTAATGACTCCAGTATTATATTCCCATAAGGGATGACAGGGAAGTATTATGAACAGGAGTATCTGCTGTTGGGTAGTAAAAACACATGATCTCTTATGCCATCTCCATTTTTATATACCAGTACTCAAAACTAAAGGCTCCGAAGTTTCAACACTCTATAGTTACATAGTGAATTACTATCCTTTTTATATTTAATCATTAAAGAACTCTATATGAGGAATAGTTTTGGTTGCTAAAATCCAAATTGGATAGCTGAGTAATGCCTAGATAGCACATAATGCCCAAATTCACAAACCTTGTAAGCAGAACAATGACATGAAACCAGGCCTTCTGAATAATTTCAACTTCCTTATTCACCAGTAGTTGCATGTGGTGCTGAGAAATGCACGCCTTCTTTCACAATGTTACAATGGGCAACAGTTAAAAAAATCACAAACCCCCTCAATGTATTCATTGAGTCTGGATTATGTCCAGCCTATGCCCCATAGATGAAGACAACAGGTCCACTTTCATTAGGAGGATAAATCTTAATCCAAAATCCCCACTAATCTTTATCTGTGGATTGTTAGTCCTGGCAAGGTTCCTATGGATTGTCTGGCTTCTGCAAAAAAAAAAAAAGAAAAAAAAACAACAACAACAAAAAACAACCCTGAGACCCAGGAAAGATATCTGATACTGCAGATTACTGACAGAATGTGGACCATAATCCAGCTCTCCTGACTACATAGTTGTCTTTTCTTCTTTCAGGGAACTTTAGAGTGTAAAAGTAAAAATTTGGGGAAAAAAAAAATCACTGTTCTATTAACTGGAAAAGTTGAGCTTCATAACATTTTAATCTGGGAAAATGAAAAGGTGTCATGTAAAAATTCCTTCCACCTTTCAGGTCAAGAAATAAAGCATTCAAAATTAGCAAGCTGCCTTATATCACACCCCTTCCCTCTCCCCCAAAGGTAGGTGTACCAGTAAATTCATTAACACTATAGATTAGTTTTGCTTCTTCATGCATTCTAGGTCGGTGGGTGGGCATAAGATTTTACTCCCAGGCTTAATGTGGTGTTTGTTACTTTATCCTGAATTCCATTGGCTGTAGTCGGTCATATGGACACAGATGTCTTTGTGGAGGAGTGGGAAATACAATCCAGGTTTGTACTCGGATTGCAGTGGGCAGCTAACCATAAGAGACGGTCAACAGATATCCACTGTCTTCTTCTTAAGTATCTTCATATTATCATCTCCTTCCAAATTCTTAGCACCACTAAAGTCCAGAATAAAAAGCTGCAAGAATATTTCTTTGTAAGAATCTTCCTTACAAAGCCAGGGAAGTCATAACTGTAAATATTAATGCTTCAATGCTTTTGTCCTTGTCAAAAATAAGTTACTCTTAAGTCACTCCAAACAAAAACAAAGTTATCTCTATAAGATCACACTCTTAATTACACATATTTTTTGAAGTAGAGAGGAAAAGGACACACAGAAGAGCACCAGCTCATCTCTCATGAATTTTCCAATATTAAGAATCAAAGATGGAACTGGGGCTCAGGCTCAGCAGTAGGGCACTTGCCTGGCATTTGTGAGGCACCGAGTTTGATTCTCAGCACTGTGTATAAATAAGTAAAGGTCTATCAACAACTAAAAAAATATTTAAAAGAATCAGACATGAATTTCATTGGTTGTAGATGTGCAGTCAAAAAAAATATTGCCCCAGCAATTTCTTTAGTAATCTTAACTCACCTTTTAATTATTTTACAATTGTTATAAACCAATATTTGTCTCTCAAAATTCATAACTTGGAGGCCTTATATTAATGAGACCAAATATGGAGATACAACCTTTAAGAAATTGAGTTTAAATGAGGTCATCAGTCTTCGTCCAATAGGGCTGGGGAGGAGGAGGAGACGCCAGAATGTTTGCACACAGGAAAAGCCATGGGAGGACTAAGAAGTCCACACAAGGAGAGAGGCCACATCATAGACCAACCCTATGACATTTTAGTCTTTGATTTTTAGCTTTAGAAAAAAATACATTTCTTTTTTCAGTGCAAGCCATCTACTCCATAGTATTCTGTTTTTTCAATCCTGGCAGATTAATAAGAGACCTCTGTAAGATGAATCATTGCTTCTTTTACATGTTTCCCACTCATCTCTGCCCCTTTGTGCCCTCACCAATAATTCCTTCTCTTTGCTTAGCCATCTTCCACTCTCTAGCCCAAGGCCTATCTTTCTGTGATGTTTCTTTGAACATTGCAATTCACCAGGAGGTCTCTTGTCACACTGTTGTTTCATGCTGTGTGTGAAACTGGCTACAATCCCATAATTTCCAATTTCTACCTTTCTGTATATATGAGCCCCTTTTACATAGTCAATTAAGTCAGAGCTTAGACTGATTAAGTGGCAGTCCACTGAAGATTATCTGCAAACTACTAGGGGTAGATCAGATGCTCAGAGGTTCTAGTTTAGTAGAGAAATCAGTTGAGTTTGACTTTGAAAGTGGCAAAGTGTTTAGAAGCAGATGCTCTTATTAACATTACCCCATAAGAGCTGGTGTTGTGGTTCAGCGGTAGAGCACTTGCCTAGTACAAGTGAGGCCCTGGGTTCAATCCTCAGCAACACATAAGTAAAATAAAGGTATTGTGTCCAACTACAACTAAAAAATACTTTTAAAAAAATATATTACCCTACAAGCACACTATACTGTTCTCTCATTTAACACTCAGAACTTCATAAACATTCTAAACATTAAAAATAAATATAATGGTTGATCAACTTATCTAAGATTATAAAAATTAGTGACAATATTTTTCGTAATCTTCACTGATGGCACACATACTATGCCATCTCTTTTTAAATATTTGCACAGTTATAGGTTTATAATTACTTTGAAGTTCATAGTCAAATTGATCTCATAAAATTGACAATGGGTTTATATATTTTTTGTATCAACATTCTAAATAAAACCAGTATAAAGATTTAAAAATGGTGATTTTTCTCAGACATAGAATGAAGTTATTCCTTAGTTCTTTCACTCTTGCTAGAGGTGTTTCATCACTTAATAGATCTACAAATCTTCATAACAATGAATTCTCCAAGTTGAAAAATTCTACTTCAACTAAGAATTCCTAGGGAGACAGCTGCATAGCAGAATTGCTTTGATTAAGACAGTTAAAGACTTTCTAATTATATTATAGTGAAAAATGCAGTTTTCAGTTAAAAGAGCACTTTCATTTAGGGGGAAAAATTGATGTATACAATATGTAGTTATATCCACCAATCCTAGGCTGAACTTGCAGTTACGGTTTATGTTTCTGTTCAACCCAATCAATAGTGAACTACATGCAGAGAACTGTCAGCTGCTGTGCACTTCAGCCAAAATGTGATGTTGGTTCTTGCAATTCTGTAATCAGATTTCATTATTAGAATAAAGGGGAAATTTGGGGAATTACATATGGCTCATTTCATAAGCCCCTACCCAAGTTACTTTGCAATGAAAGACCCAAAGTCCCTTCATTAAGAAGAATAATTAAAGAACCAAAGAAAACAATTAAAGATTTTTCTGGAAGTTTGTGGCTAAATGTTTTCTAGATTATATGTTCCTGAATTTGTGAAGCTAGCATTTGTCCTTTACCTTTAAACTATCTTACAACTTTAACGGACATCTGTTTTATTTTAAACTTGCCTATAAAAATGTTTCCCCAGTCAGAATGTCTCTTGGAAACAACTTTGAAGTTAGAAAGACCTTCAGAGGTTCATAATTGTGTCATTTTCATCTTGGCTGGTGCTTTGGGCTTTCAAAATGGAGGGACCGCATTCTCTTCTACGTTCACCCAGCTAATCTGTCCAAGATTTGCTTTCATCTAGTTTCTGCCACCAATAGCAGTTGTTCAAGTTGCTGTTTCACTATATGATACTCTAGATAAGAACATTTAAGAAACAATTATTTTAAGAAAAAATAGGTATCATGCCTTGTACACAAGCAAGACTTCCATAATAATTCCAGAGAGAAGCTAAGTTTTAGTTTTACTTGGTCACAGTCATGTTCCTACAGGTTGCCCCAGGCCTTCACACATTTGACCCATGCATTTGCTATGTGTTTTGCATTGTTGAATAGGCCAATTGTGTAATAGTTCCAGTTTGACACTTTTAGGAGTAAATATTTATATATACATATATTTAAATTTCTGTGGGCTAAAATATATCATTCCAGGAGCTAATGCTCCTCTGAAAGAACTTCTTGCCATCTTAGTTTGCCCCCACCCACCCCACCACTTTTTTTTTTTTTAATTACAATCAAGCAGGCTTTTTCTTCATAATAAATGAGAAACCTTTATGTCCAGCTATCTCTAGTTAGGTCACCCAGTTATGCTAATTGGTAACCCAAAAACTCTTTATCCAGACTGATTCTTTTATATACACATCAATAGAATGTATTTTGACATATTATACATATTTGGAGTACAGCTTCCCATTCTTCAGGTTGCACATGTGGAATTACATTGGCCAGGTATTCATATATGAACATAGGAGAGTAGTGTCCGATTCATTCTACTGTCTTTCCTCCTCTTAGTACCCTTCCCTTTATCCCCCTTTGTCTAATCCAAAGTACTCTATTTTTCCCTACCCTAACCGTTTTTTGTGAGTTAGCATCCGTATACCTGAACAGTCCGCCTTTGGTGTTTTGGGATTGGCTTATTTCACTTAGCATGAAAGTCTCCAGTTCCATCCATTTACCCACAAATGGAATATTTTCATTCTTGAGGGCTGAGTAATATGTCATTATACATACACACACATACACACACACATATATACATACATATACACATACATACACACACAATTTCTATATCCATTCATCTGTTCAAGGGTTGATTCTGGAGCTTACCTATTGTGAACTGTGCTGCTATAAACATTGGTATGGCCATGTTATTATAATATGCCAATTTTAAAACCTTCAGGATATGCTGAGGAGTGGGATAATTAGATGAAATTGTGGTTCCAATCCATGATTTCTGAAGAATCTCCATACTACTTTCCATAGTGGTTGCACCGATTTGCAGCCCCACGAGCAATGTACATTCCTCCCACACACACACATCCTTGACAATATTTATTATTAATTGTGTTCTTAATAATTGCAATTCTGATGGGAGCAAGATGGAATCTCAATGTAGTTTTAATTTGCATTTTTTAACCACTAGAGATGAACACTTTTTCATATACTTATTGACCAACAGTATTGACTGGGCTGTGTGTGTGTGTGTGTGTGTGTGTATGTGTTAAGATTTGAGTTCTTTGTATATCCTGGAGATTAATGCTCTGAGGTGAAAGTGGCAAAGCTTTTATTCACAGCAAAAGAAACGATCAAGAACACGAACAGAGAGCCTATGGAATGGGAAAAGTTTTTTAGATTGATTCCATCCCATCCCATTTGTTGATTTATTTTTCTGTTTCCTTTTAGGTTTTTAATGTAGCTATTAGAAAATTTTAAATTACATAGTGGCTCACATTTTTCCATTTGCTATCACTGCTTGATTGCAGTCCATCTTTATATAATGGCATAAAAGTCCACATATACTTTGAAAAGTCTTACAATAGTGTTGCTATTTCCTCTTCCTGTCTTGTTGATTTTTTATTTTATTTCTTGAGCTTTAGGAGTCTTGTTAAGGAATTTGGTTTCTAAGCCAACATGCAGATTTGGACCTACTTTTTCCTTCTAATTAGGTGCAGGATCTCTGGTCTAATGCCTAGGTCCTTAGTCCACTGAGTTTTGTGCAGGATGAGAGATAGGAGTTTAATTTCATTTTGCTGCATATGGGTTTCCAGTTTTCCCAGCACCATTTCTTGGAGAGGATTTCTTCTCTAATGTTTATGGTTCCTTTGAGATAATCATGAGGCTTTGTCTCATGTGTCCTCTATGCTGTACTATTGTTTCTTCAATTTGGGGGGCCAATACCATGCTATATTTGTCACAATAGTTCTGTAGTAAAATTTAACATCTGGTATTGTGATGCTTCCTGCATTGATTTTTTTCACTAAGGATTGCTTAGTTGTATCTTATTTTTCCAAATGAATTTCATGACTGCTTTGCATATTTCTATGAAGAATGTCACTGGAATTTAATTTGTTCTAATTAGTTCTACATGACAATAGAATGAATTTTGACACATTGTGCACAAATGGAGCACCACTTCTCATTCCTCTGACTGTTCATGAAGAGTCACACCAGTAGTGTAATCATGCATGTATATGAGGTAATAATGTCTGTCTCATTCTACTGTCCTTCTCATCCCCACAGCCCCTTCCCACTCCTCTCTGCACAATACAAAGTTTCTTCATTCTTCCCTACTCTGCCCCCCATGGATCAGCATCCACTTATCAGAGAAAACATTTGGACTTTGGTTTTTTGGGATTGGCTGATTTCATTTAGCATAATATTCCTCAGTTCCATCCATTTACCAGCAAATGCCACAATTCCATCCTTCTTTATGGCCGAGTAATATAATGTGGTACATATACACAATGGAATATTTATACACAATGGAATATTTATCCATTCATCTATTGAAGAGCATCTAAGTTGGCTCCATAGTTTAGCTATTGTGAATTGAGCTGCTATAAACATTGATATGGTCACTTCACTACAGTATGCCAATTTTAAGTCCTTTGGGTATAAACTGAGGAGTGGGATAGCTGGATCAAATGGTGGGTTCATTCGAAGTTTTCTGAGGAATCTTCATACTGCTTACCTAAGTGGTTGCACCAATTCACAGTCCCACCAGCAATGTATGAATGTACTTTTTCCTCCCACATCCTCACCAACTATTATTGCTTGTATTATGGGAATTATGTTAAATCTGTATAGCACTTTTGGTATTATTGCCATTTTGACAATAATTCTACCTATCCAGGAGCATGGGAGATCTTTCCATCTAAGGTCTTACTCAATTTCTTTCTTTAGTGTTCTGTAGTTTCCATTATAGAAGTCTTTCACCTCTTTTTTTTAGATTCCCAAATAATTTAAGGCTTTTGTGAATTGGGTAGTTTCTGATTTATCTTTCAGTTGATTCATTATTGATATATAAGAACACAATCATCAATTTATGGGTGTTAGTTGTATATCCTGCTACTTTGCTGAATTCATTTATGAGCTCTAGAAATTTTTCTGGTAGAGTTTTTAGGATCTTCTAAATATAACATCATGTTATTAGCAAATGGAGATAGTTTGAGTTCTTTTCACATTCATATCCCTTTAATTTCTTTCTTCTCCAATTGCTCTGGCTAGAATTTCAAGGATGATGTTGAATAGAAGTGGAGAGGAAATCCTTGTCCTGTTCCAGTGTTTAGAGGGAAAGATTTCATTTTTTTCCATTTAAATTATATTGACCTTTGGTTTAGCATATATAGCTTTTACAATGTTGAGGTATATTCCTACTCTCCCTAATTTTTCTAGTGTTCTGAACATAAATGGGTGCTGTATTTTGTCAAATGCTTTTTTCTGCATCTATTGAGATAGCCATGTGATTCTTGTCATTAGAATTATTGATGTGATGAATTACGTTTGTTGATTTCCATATGTTGAACCAACCTTGCATCCCAGGATGAACCCCCCTTGATCTTGGTGCACCATCTTTTTAATGTTTTTGTATGATATTTGACAGAATTTTGTAGAGAATTTTTGCTTCTCTGTTCATCGGGGAATTGTTCTGAAATTCTATTTCCTTGATGTGTTTGTCTGCTTTTGGAATCAGGCTGATACTATTTTCATTTAATGGGTTTGGAAGGGTTCCCTCCTTTCCTATTTCATGGAGTAATTTGAGGATTATTGGCACTAATTCTTTGAAGGTCTGGTAGAACTCTGCTGAGAATCCTTCTGGTCTCAGTCTTTTCTTGGTTGGTAGACTTGATGGCATCTTCTATTTCCTTGCTTGAAATTGGTCAGTTTAAATTGCCTATGTCCTCTTGATACAGTTTGGGTAGGTCATATGTCTAGAAAGTTGTCAATGTCATGAAGATTTTCTATTTTATTATAAAGTTTTCAAAACAGTTTGATTATCATTTGTATTTTAGTGTCCACTGTATTTCTTTTTTCATGAGTTTTTGCTCATTAGCTTGGAATAAAATATAGAACTAAGACAATATTTTAGACTTAACAGACTATTTTATTCAATTATTGAATGTACTTTCTTCTCAGTAGCACATGGATCTTTCTCTAAAGAAGACCATTATCTTAGCCAACAAAGCAATTCTTAGGAAAAAAAGAATACCATGCATTCTATCAGATAATGGAATGAAATTAGAGTAGCTTCTATTTTTTATTGTTGATTTCTAACACCTGGAGACTAAAAAACACATTATTGAATAGCCAATGGATAGCAGAAGAAACCAGGGATTAAAAAAATACTTAGGTTGTGTCACTATTCTCATCTCAAAATATCTGCAACACTATAAAGGCAATTCCAAGTAAAGTCCATTGCATTGAGCTCATTCATTAAAAGAATAAAAAGTCAACAATAACCTAACATTACATCTCAAAGACCTAGAAAAAGAAAAAGCACCAAAAGCCAAAGACAATAAATTAAAATGAGCTGAAATCAATGAACTTGAAAACAATTAAAAACAGACCGATTTTTATAAAATTTATTTTTGAGGTTGTAGATGGACAATGTCTTTATTTTGTGTCTTTTTATGCGGTGCTAGGCTAAGGATTGAACCCAATGCCACATGCTAGGCAAGAACTCTGCCACTGAGTTACATCCCCATCCCTGATTTTTTAAATAAAAGCAATCAGATCATCCTCAAAACTCCCAAATTATGCTAAACAGTTTCATGTATTGATTTGTTTAGGTTAACTAAAGAGTTCACCAAAATATATTGATCTTTTAAGAGTTTCAATTTATGGAAATATAAACACATGTTTTATGTTCTCTTTGATGTAACTGCTACCAACATTACTCTGAGAGCTGGTTTTGTTGTTGCTTTTATCTGAGTATCAAGCTTCATTTTTCAGTAATTTAGAACTCTGCCATTACTTTAAGGATACATTAAGTTACTAAAGCAGGTTAGTACAGGTAACATTATAACTTCCTATGGGATAAAAAGTTCTCCTTAATAACTCCTCTTGCTAATGAAACTTGGGCTGAAATGAAGGTAAACATAGTCAGATAGGGTTTATCCATATTCACATAAATTTAACCATATTTTATAGAAGTAACTGAGCTCAAAGGATGTTACAAAGGATGTTCTATAAATTGTTTATCCATGAGTATAAACTGACCCTTAATCAAATTCAATGAGTTTGCCAACATGAAAGATTTATTGACTATTGAAACAAATGAGCTCTCCTGTGCTTCAGACAGCTAAAAGTAAGCAAATTCCACTTCTAAACTTGACCTCTTATGTGTCACCTTCACCTTCAGGTAGAAGCCCTTCCTGAGAGCAAGATGCAGCATTTTCTTGGGCTTTCTTTTCTGGTGTCGTAACAGCCTGGGAGGGATAGCTCTGGATGAAGTTTGCTGACCTTTCTTATAGTTATAATCTGTCCTTACATGAGCATCATGCATGAATGTTGGTGAGGTTCCCCCCCCCACACACACCCATTGATTATCAGCTCTAATTAAATTCAAAATCTGCAGGGTCACTAAATGTCAAGTCTCTCTGAAATCCATTTGGGTCCACCTTCCTCTTATCATTTCACCCAAATATATCAATTTGATTTAAGAGTTAATCAGGGATATTCCAACCTGAGGCATAATTATGCAATCCTCAAAAGCAACTTTTTTGTTCACATTGCTGCAGAGTCCAGTGGTAAACTCATTTTGAGAGCCCCAACTAAGAAAAGTAGGCAGAATCAATCTATCATCAACACAGAAACAGCTGAGGTAGTCCTTGAACCCTTACTTCATGACCACATCACCAGGCCATCTCTCACTAGAACCCTTTCCCTCAATCCAGAGATTTTGGAGAAGGCCAATAAACCCTATGGCTCAGATAACATCGACTAGGATTATATCTGTCAATTCCTTTCTTAAAGTCTCCTGCAAAACTCGCATGTATTCTCTCTACATTGGTTTGCTCTTGCTGCATAACCATCTCTAAACTCACCCCTAAATGATAAGTCATTTATTGTGCCTCATTCACAACTTGTCTGAACCTGTTGCTTTTACCATTATAATGTCTGCCCTATTTGGCAACATCCAGAGAGAAGAAATGATCTCAAAGCCGTATTTTACAACCTTCTGTTTGTTAAAAGTCACACAGTGGTAGTTCCTCTAAATAGAAATTTTCACCTATTAAAAATATTCCTAAAAGACAGATTATAAAATGAAGTAACTAAAGGATCATTTAAAGTGCAGCTTGTCAAAGGAAAATAAAATCTCCTATTATGTACCCTCAAAGACTCATTGTAAAAACTTTTGTAATCAAAGGTTGTAGGATAGTTCCCTTTTGAAGGTTCATAAGCCACAAACATAGTTAGGTCTCTGAGAAGTTTTTAGTGAAGACATGGGTTGTATGTGCCTTACCGAATGTCTAGCATGACTTCAATTCACTACCTAGGCAGGGAGGGGCAAATTCCATGACCTTTCTATACCTCAAACCCTTATCTACAAAATAGGGCAATAATGGCTTTTGCCTCATAGTGAAATCATGAGAATTAAATGATACATAAAACTGAACTGATTTCATACACTTGGAAAATTTAATAAATGTTGAGTAGTAGCATGAAGATTTCAAAAACTTGGAAATCTATCTTGATTATCCCTAGTCCAGCAATTTTCAAAAGAGATTGACAATAAAAGGCAATTTTGTGATCACTTTTCTTTGGCCCATTTGACAATGGGACTTAAATAGACTAAATTTGCCACTCACTCTCTTGCCTTGCATCTGAGGGCATGGATGAGACTGAGGAAGAGTCAGTCATTAAAAAATAATTGCTTTTCAATGAAACAAATTATAATCAATAAAAACAGAAGCTTGCTATAGGGCTCCTGGAAAAAAATTCTCACTTAGCACCTCAGATAACCGATTGTTACATGAAGTGAGGTCGGAGGGAGAAAAAGAGGGAGCAAACACATGACCTCAGAACAGAAGGATAGCCACATGAAAGTTGGGTGACAGAACCTGGAAGTTAATAATCATAAAATGGTCATAGAAGTTGCTAAGGAATGGTACAGAAAAAGTGTCCATGAGAGCTCATCCCCAAGTCCATCTACCAGTGGCTAACAAATGGACTTAGCATCCTCTTTTCTATGTGTCACTGTCTGCTGACCAAAAGGGAATTGGGAGGTCAGAGAAAGAATGAGATTGTGTTGACAATTATCCCTGGGGGAGGGGGAATGCAACATAAAGAACATTAAGAAGCTTAGAATTATTCTGAAGCTTAAAATGACTTGTTATCAAATCCAAATTCCCAGACAGAGCAGAAGTCCTCTCTTGAGCCTTCCTGACAGATGCTCATTCTGACTCCAAATTATTTTTAATAACAGAAGTTTACTGCTTATCTTAAGCTTTTGAAAAACTCAGCATCCAGTAACATGCCATAATTGAGGGTTCTACTCTACGAAGCTAAGTTGAATTCTTTTCTCGGTTGGTAATCTTGGTTTACTTGAAATCATATTATGGATCAAGGTTAAATGTATTCAGTTCATACAGAATCCACATAAGACTGAACTGTGGGTCATTTGCTAACCTGAATTTTGTCTAGTGGATGCACCATCTTTCATAAAGTTGCCTTAAGATGTCAATTAGAGAAATTTATATGCTAAGATTTCCTCCCTGGACTTGAGTGGAAAAAAAAAAGAACCTTGTTACAATCCTTGGAATCAATATCAGGTGATACTGGTCAGCTAAATTTCGGGCATATAGTATTGAGCCCTACAAACAGGAAATTAGATTTTCTGTCAGGTTATATACAGAGTAAGTGACATACAGTTTAAGACAAGGGGAGTGGTTTGCCGACAGCTCTACAAGAACATTTTTCTGATTTACATTAGAGATTGTTGAACTTAGACTTGATTGGAAAAACTGCAATAATTTGAAGGACAATAAGTTATAACTATTAAATCATCTTATCTGACAAAGAAACATAGATTTAGTTTTAGTGCCAAGTAGTCTTTGTCTCAAGGAATAAAGAGCAAGACAGGTTGTATTGTGTTAATTCTTCTTACATAGAAGATTTAAGAAATTGATTCTGTATGTTCGAACAAATAAATATCAAAAGAGGTAGGAGTTAAGTCTTGGGGATTGCAAGTGCAAATGTTTGACTCTACCTTGACCTCACTCTTAAGGTGATTTCCCCTCAGAAAGACACCTTCTTTACGATTTAAGAAATCTATTAATGGCATCAGAGGATGAATATCATGAATTTCATAATGTTTTAGGAAAGTATTTCTTTTATTTAGAGGTTTAAAAAATCAGGATGACACTGTATATAATTAATGATGCTCTTGTTCTGCAATACAAAGTAAACACAAAATTTATGATGACATAAGGGTTAAAGTAATAGCATCGCTATTCTGTCAGATTCTAGTTAAAGACTCCAAAATATCTATCTTTACCATGGTTGCCTTGAATTTTTGTCTTGCAGAAAGGAAAATATTAATCCCATCATAAGAAAAAAAAATTCAGGATCAGTCTAAGCTTCCACTTCTTCACAACACTAGAAAACACTACTTCTCTTCCCAGGCTGCACTCAAGAACATTTTAAAGCCCTGCAAAGTACCTCACACTAGCTGGAAGATCTATAAAGTGGACTAATAAAATGACCTTATTTAACAGGGTATCTTGTTTTATGCTAAAATAAAAAGCAAAGGAAATTAAATTTTAAGAACACATTTGAAAATGACCCCAAGGTTCATTGTTGAATCTCAAGTAAGGAAATTACAACAAGACTACAGTTCATACAATGTACTATCTTAGACTCGATTTTATGGGTAAGCTAAGGTTTCTCACAAGATTACAAAATTAATAAGAACTAAATGAAATACAAGAAGCAAAAATTCTAAATAAGAATGAGTTCAAAGTGAAGAGCATAGAGGCTATGTAAAAAAATCAAAAGGGAGAAAATGTAACCAATTTATGATATAGCATGAAATAGGGGTTTAGGAAATAACAGTAACCATAAAGAAGGGAGTTGACTACTTAGGGAAGGCTTACAGTTACTAATTTTAAAAATGTACTAATTTTCCCCCCAAATTCATATTTCTCTGGATATGCTGCTGAATTTACACTTAAGCTTGCAAAGAGCTATGCTTTCCAAGACACAGAAAAGCTAAAAAGTGAACCCCTAAGCATCAAGGTTGCTTCCCACCCTTGAATGAGTGTATGGTGTTTTTGATTCTGAATATGGTTCAGAAATTAGAAGAGACTGATGCTCAAAAACATTTCCTTAACTAGAGAATATTCCTTATTTTGTTTTTGAGTTTTCCCCTGTAATGATAGCATAAGTCTGCTTTGGGAAAGATTCTTCCTAAGCCAGCAGCTGTGTTCCCTAAGAGGAAAATCATGGGAAATTCTTCTGTGCATGCTACACATGCTTCTTGGTCTTGTTAGTTTTCATCTATTGTGTTTCATCTTTTTTTTAAACCAAAAAAAATTCGGAACTTATAGACATGTATCAATGCATCCTCATTCATTGCCTACCTGCAGTGCTGCAGAGCTTATCAATGGAGTTTCTCTGTGATGAGGAGGTTGGTAGCTAATAACAGGCATTTTTTTTTATATTGGTATGATTATATATGATATTATGAATCATTTTTACATAATTATAGAAGCATGGAATATAATTTGCTCCAGGTCAGTCCCTAGTATTCCCCCTTTCCCTTGCCTCCTACCACCCTATTCCTTTTCCTCTGTTCTAGTGATCTCCCTTCTATTTAGTGTTGCTTTTTTTGTATTATTGTCTTGTGAATATAAGTGGCGAGATTCACTATGGTATATTCGTACATGTACACAGGAAAGTTAGGTGAGATTCATTCCACTGTTCTTCCTTTATCCTGCCCACTCAACCCCCTTCCTCTAGTCCACTGATCAACTGTTTTTTTTGTGTGTGAATTTACTTTCAGAACTTTTCTTCTTCACCCTCCTTGTACTCTACTTCAGTTCTTATGTGACTTTTCACAGCATTGTCAAATCCAAAGAGTCCCCATTTTCTCCAAATAATAAAGAGGATAAGTAAAATAAGCCAGACTCAAAAAGTCAAAGTTAAAATATTTTCTGACATCTGGAAGCTAGTCCAAAATAAGGGGGGAGAGAAAAGAAATGGTTAAGGATTCCATCGGAATATAAGACCAGTGGAGTGGAGGAAAGAGGGATTGAGGGGGGTGGATTTAAGAAAGGAAAAAAAGGGAGAGGGAATTTCATCAAAACAGGAAATAGGAGTAGAGGAGTGGGATTGAGGACAAAGAAGGAGTGAGAAAAGGGAAGGTCAGTGGAATGAATCTGATTCAACTGTCATATGTACATACATGAATGTGGCACAGTGGCCCTGGCATCAGGTGCATCCACAGGACACTAGTTAAAAAAAAAAGTGAGCTGTAAATGGATTGAAGAGGGATGGGTAGAATGGAGGGCAGGGGGAAGAGGAGGCAGGGGAAGTGCTCAGGGATAAATTGGAGTGTGTAATGGTTTGAGTATAAAGTATCCTCAAAAGGCTCATGTGAGACACAATACATGAAAGTTTAGAGAAGAAATGATTGGGTTTAGACTCTCATAACCCAGTCAGTGAATTAATTCCCTGGTGGGATTAACTGAGTGGTAATTGAAGGCAGGTAGGATGTACTTGGAGAGGGTGGGTCATTGGGGGGTATGGTTTTGAGGTATGTGTTTTGATTTTGTATAAGGCACATAGTGTCTCCTTTCTGATCATGTGAGCTCCTTTCCCTCTGCGATGCTTCTCTGCCATGATGTTCTGCCTCACCTCGAGCCCTGAAGAATGGAGCCAGCTGCTTATGAACTGAGACCTCTGAAACTGAGCCCCCAAATAAACTTCTCATCTAAAATTGTTCTGGTCAGATCTTTTTAGTCACAGCAGTGAAAAAGTTGACTAACATTGATAACAGGAGTGGTTTGTTGATGTGACTAATGTGAGCATGTAGATCAGATGCTTTTGGAGCTTTTTGGAATTGAGAGAAATTTTGAGATGTGTAGCTGTGCAAGCTGAAAGTGCTTTAGATTGTTGTAAGTGAAGCTTAATGGATGATTCTGGTGGGAGCCCAGAAGACCAGAACATCAATAGGACCATGAACAGTTAAGACAATGCTCAAGAGTATTTAGAGGAAACAAAGGACAAAAATTGGTATTTGTCCTGGAGGCCCTTTGTGCCATGTTCTGACTCAGAAGTTGTCTGCATTTTGCCTGTGTCCAGACACTTTCTATGACGCTGATTTTTTTTAAGGGGATGTACTGGGGATTGAACTCAGGAGCGCTTGACCACTGAGCCACATCCCAACCCCATTTTTGTATTTTTATTTAGAGACAGGGTCTCACTGAGTCCTTAGGGCCTTGCCATTGCTGAAGCTGGCTTTGAGCTCTCAGTCTCCTGAGCTGCCGGATTACAGGTGTGTGCCACTGCCCAGCTCTGTGAGGCTGATTTAAAAGTGAAGGGCATCCTTATCTGGTAGAAGAAATTTCTAAGCAACATAGCATTCAGGAAGTGGAAGTGGTATTGCTGGTGACTGTTAGGCAAGTTTATTGTGATATTTAGGACCAAAGATTTGAAAAACTTTAATTTGAAAGGCAAGAGTAAAACTGGGGCTAAGGAAATTGCAGTTGTTAGACATTATTGCCACTAAAGAAATGCTAAAGACTTTGCCCATAAACAGTAAGAAAGATGGCTTGAGGGCATCTCCGGAGCTGGCAAGATCCCGAGATACCCATCTCAGACTTGAAGGAAATAAAAGTAATAATTCTCTTAAAAGACCAGTAGTGTACCCTTCTTGCACACAGGTACATAGGAAGTTTTTTCAACATGCTCAGCTACTGAGGCACTCAGATGCTGCTGTATCCAGGGTCTCTGCAGGCTTGGCTACTGCTCTAAATGGCAGCAGACCTTTTCATCAAGCATGTGGTACTGGTTCTGCATGAATGCAGGATAATGGCATTTGGGGGGGTCATGGAGTGCTGGGGTAACCAGCACACTGGTAAAGCAGATTCCTGCTCAGAGGTGTGAGCTGCCTGGGAAAGCAATAAGTCTGAAATAATCAGTAAGAAATTAAGACAAAGCTAGAAATTAGATTTAAAAGGGGAGAGGCCTGATGGGTCTTCCAGCCCTGATAGGAACTGAAACAGAACTGAAAAAGGCCCCAATTATTTAAGGGGAAGTACATCAAAGTCAGGGAAAAGGTTTCAGTGGAAGGGGTCTTGCAGTAAACAGGTTGTTTGGTGCTTGGCAGGTTACGCCAATCTCTGGGTGGCTGTGTTTGATCTTTATAACATGATATATATGTCAATATATTCTGTCACATACAACTAAAAGGAAATTTTGAGCGAGCAAGAGAGAATTTTTTTAATATTTATTTTTTGGTTTTTGGTGAACACAACATCTTCATTTTATCTTCATGTGGTGCTGAGAATCGAACCCAGCACCCGGCCCATGCCAGGGAAGCACACTACCGCTTGAGCCACATCCCCAGCCCAAAGAATTTTTTTTAAAATGCCAATAACGTGGACATTGTCCTAGAAAAGACAAGCCAACAGAAAATCCATTTGAACTGCACCTAACAAGGCCACAGGGGTGGATGTTCACAAGTCCTTCAGAGAGCATCATGATGCCATGTGTTCCATATGCCAGATACAGAACTACAGGACTTGTTTGCCCAACTGGATTTCAGTGTTCTTATTTTGGTCCCCTCCCTTCTTTGTATGCCCCCATTATGAATGGAAATGTTTACTCTGTACCTTTATATATTGAATACTTGTAAATTGTTTTAGTTTTAACAGCACCTCAGAATGTGAGCTTGCCCCGATTCTCAGAGGAGACTTTGGACTTGAACTTTTGGGCAATCTTGGAACTGTTGAAAGTATGGGGACTGTTGAAAATGGACTAAGTATATTTTGCATTGTGAGATGCTTATGAGCTTTTGGGGGCCAGGGACAGAATGTTATGGTTTGGATGTGAGATGTCCCCAAAAAGTTCATGTGTGAGATAATGAAAGAGTTTAAGGGAGAAATGATTGGGTTAAGACTCTCATAATCCTATCATTGCATTAATCCCCAGATGAAATTAACTGAGTGGTAATTAAAGGCAGGTAGGGTATGACGTTGGGGTCTATATTTTGATTTTGTATATGGTAGAGTCTCTGCTTTCTGACCATCATGTTGAGTCACTTCCTTCTGCCACTCTCCTCTGCCATGTTGTTATGCCTCATCTCAAGCCTCAAGGAATGGAGCCAGATTCTTATGAACTGAGACCTTTGAAACTAAGCTCTCAAACTTTTCTTCCTCTAAAATAGTTTTGGTCAGATCGTTTAGTCACAGAAGCCAAAAAACAGTAGGTTATGTTCTATGATTTCATGATAATGTCAGTTATATACAACAAACACTAGTAAACACCCTAACAAATATAAAATGATAAAGTTGCATTTTCTGTGATGTCCTTATGCTTTAGTACTATGATTACAAAAAATAATTAGAAGTGTTCTCTTTATTTTTCTAAAGAATTTATATATGATTGGTTTGTACCTTCTTTAAATACTTGATGAAATTTACCAGTAAAGACATTTATTCCTATAGGGGATTTTTGTTTGTTTATTTGTAGTTAAAACCCTTTCCACACAAATACAAATTTTTAGGAAATGAGCTTCGATTTCTGTTTCTTCTCATATTGCTTTTCAGATAGATCAGTTCTGTTAAAAAATGCAATAAGTTTTAAAGTTTACCAATAGAAAATTTCTCAAAGAACCCTTTTATCATTATTCCATATTTGTAGAATAGGGAGTTCTTTTCATCCCTGATGTCTTTTTTGATGCTCATTTTTTTTTTTGCTAGGATCAATTTATTAGTGTTCAATAAATCAAGTGTTTGGCTTTATTGAATCTTCTCTATTGATATTTTTTGCATTTCATTTTAATGATTTTTTTTCTATTTTGTTCTTCCTTTAGTATGATTTAATTTGATTTGTTTAAAATTGTTTCTCTTTAAAAACCTTGTGATACTTAGATCAATAAGATTTAACCTTTTTATATATACATTAAAAACTGAATTTAGCTTTTATTAGTTGCTTGAGATACATCTCAGATTTGGGAAATTGCATTTTCATTATCATTTAATATTTTCCAGTCGGTCTGAGTTTTTTTTTTTGATCCATTAGCTAGTATGCTGTTTTGGTTTCCAAATAGTTAGGAATTTTCTAAATATCTTGTTTTTATTGCTTCTGATTGCTTCCTAATGTAATTCTATTTTGACAAATATTCTGTATGATTTAAATATACATATATATACATATACATACATTATATATATATAATATAATTTATATATATATATAATATATATATATATTAGTATTTATTTTTATGGCCCAGCACAGGGTCTTTTGTATGAAGAAATTAAAAAGGGAGGAAATTTGGGCTGGGGATGTGGCTCAAGTGGTAGGGCTCTCGCCTGGCATGCGTGCGGCCCAGGTTCGATCCTCAACACCACATACAAAACAAAGATGTTGTGTCCGCTGAAAACTAAAAAATAAAAATATTAAAATTCTCTCTAAAAAAAAAAGGTGGGGGGGAGGAAATTTAAATCTGCAACCTGAATGTTAGACATGTCTGGTAAATTTGTGGTTGATGAATGACAATTTGGTTTCTATTATCTTCCCCTGAAAAATATTGAGTTCTTTTCTAATGTGCAGTTAAATCACCAAAAGATTTCTTTTATCTCTGAGAGTGCAGTTCCAGGTTTTATAATGGCAGATTCTACTTCTGTTTTCCCTCATTCATGAGTTGTAGCCACTGCAGTGGTACAAAGATACATCCCCCCACACCTCCAGAGATAAGTTTTTTCCAGTATTTCAAAAGGAAGCATGAAGTGTTTTCCAAATCCCTCTTCATGGGACTTAAACATCACCTTCATCTTTAAGCACCAGGCAGCTGTTGCTAACTCTTTGTTCTTTCTTCTGTTACTTTGCTGTGTTCCTTGAATTCATGACCCAAACTTGCGGAGCTGAAGAATCTGCCTTCAAAGTTGTCTTTCAAGTATTCAAGAAGTTGTTATCAATGGGAGTATCAGTATGTTATAAACCATTCTTATTGGAAACTGAAAATGTTTTAGAAATCAAAAAATACAAGTAATGACTAAACATCACCCATACATTGCATTAAAAACTAAAGAAATTTAAAGTATACTTGTTATTAATAGTGTTTTTCAGTAATGACAACAAATGTACCAAACTAATGACTTTAATAAGGGAAACTAGATGTCGGGTACATGGTAACTCTTTGTACCATTTTCTCTTTATGTTTGTAAATGTAGAATGGTTCTAAAAGACATTCTATTAAAATATATATGATCTTCAGGAAAGGAAACTGTTATGTATGATATGCCACTCTAGTTATCAAGAAGTGCATTGCAAACTATATAATTTACAGTATTTAAATATTCTTCAAATATATACTTTAATGGGTATACACGTTTACATATACATGTGAGGAAATCATCTATTTACTTTTTAAATTTTATAGTTGTTTCCTATATTTGAAGCTTCTATTACAGTGAAAATTATGATGCAAAACACTGAAATTATAATTACTGAATCAAGCATAATATTTTATGCTATTGATATAAATTTGCCAAATTGCTGCTGTTCATAGAATTTTGCTCTACATGTATCTCTCATCAACAGACCTCTTGTTCACTAAGTTCATCACCCAAATTATGCTCAAATTTTTTATTCAAATTGATACAAAGGGCTGGGATTGTGGCTCAGTGGTTAGGTACTTGCCTTTCAAGCTTGAGGCACTAGATTTGATCTTAGCACTATGTAAAGATAATTTTTTTTTGTAGATAAACACAATACCTTTAAGTTGACAAAGTGATAAAAATGCCTTTTTCCCCGAGAACTATGAAGCACATTTGATATTTCATTTTTATCTTAACAATGTGACATATTTTCCTTTAATTTGTATACTATAAAGTTTGACATTTCCTATATTATCTTTCAGACTTCTTTTCATCAATTAGCTTTTAACTATATATTTATTGAACACCTGTTATTTACCAGACACTGGCTGATGTTGTGGATATCATGATTATCATGAGACATCTCTCATAGCAGACTAACAGCTCAATGAGATGTAACTGTCAACAAAATGTTTGCACAAAGTATAAAGTTACAATCATGATACAAAGTGCTATGGAACAGCACATAAAAAAGTGCATTGCAAACTATATAATTTACAGTATTTAAATATTAGAACTAGCCATGCATGTATTCTACCACCGTGCCTATGTTTCTAAATCACTTGACAGTTTACTTTGATCATTGTTCAATAATTGGGTTCAATAATTGGGTTTTTTAAGTTTTTACTTCTGCACAATTATTCATTTTACGGGGTAAAATCGAAACAGACACAAACATGCTGTATTGATACTGAAAATTATTGAACTGCTTGCTTCAAGTACCATACTTTCTCCAAGATGATATCTATAGAAATGCAGAGAACAGGCAACCAAGTATAACTCTGCCTCTTCTCCCTTCCACCGATTCCTGCCACACCCACTTGTGCCACATGTAGTCTTCAGGATTAGTAAACATAGTCACAGGCCTTGATGGGATGTTCATAGCATTAAATATTAAACTGAAAAAGTCTAGGGATTATGACAAGCATCAGTAACCAGGTTTCTTTGCTGAATGGGGATGACGATATGTGGCACACCCATAGTACACTAGACTATCTAATCACCAGGCGACTGACTATGCAGTAGACTAATCTTCACTGTCTTCTCCATTCACTCACTCCCTAGAGAAAAATACTAAAATCAAAAGCATATATGATTGTCAGTTTTGCAAGTTGAGGTCATGTCTAATCTATGTAAAAACCTATTACATGTGTTTTCTAAGATGAACATTTAGATGCATGTGCAAGTCACTGCCAAAGGCAAAAAAAAAAATGAGCCAAATTCAATGAATATTGTTTGATAGCTATTATGATCTGCTCTATGAAGAATTGGAATCATAGCACAATCTAAAGGGACAGCACATTCAGGCTAGATAAGGATAGCATTCTGAATTTGGATTTTCAGAAATGCAGACTCACTGAAAATTAAAAGGAGGCCTAAAATGTCAAACATGTGATAGGGTATACCCTATTGGGCTAGGCTAGTTCTATTATATTCATTTTTCATTTTTCCATGGTGTTAAAATTTTATAAAAGATTTTATGAAACATGAATTAGGCCTAGCCTATTTGGAAAAAAAAAGACTACAATTTTGTTCATGTTATCAGATATTGCTGTCTATGATTCTTTCTAAATTGATAAAAAATTTGTATAGATATATTGACCTAAGACCCCAAACCTCGAAAAGACAGTCTGACACCCCCTTTCAATCCTGTGATAGGCAAAAAGCTAAGCCAACTCTTGAGATTTCCTACCCACTGGTGTACACATCCCATGAATGCTCTGATACTATGGATAAGGTAGATTTTACTCCTATGCTCAGATCACAGGAGTATATGAACAGATCATGTCATAAAAAAGTTGAATTTAAGAAGGAAGGTTACTTAGAAAAAAATGTGATTTCATCAGGCCAATCTGACTCATCTTAGGAAAGAAAGGTAGAGATATAAAGCACGAGAAGGATTTGGCAAATTATAACTGGCTTGAAGATTGATGGAAACATAGCAAGTAATGCAGGCATCCCTTGTTTGACAACCAGCAAGTTGATGGGAAGCTCAGTCCTAGAAGCATAAGGATATGAATTCTGCCCACAACAAGAATGAGCTTGGAAGTGGAAATCTTCCTGAGCTCCTGGACAGGAGTCCAACCCGATCACCACCTTGATTTTATCCCTCGAGTCTCTAAGCCAGTTACCCAGTAATACAGTGCCCAAATCTTTAATCTGCAGAATTTTGAGCTAATAAATGGTTGCCATTTTAAGCACTAAGCTTATAATAATTTGTTCCACAGCAACAGGAATTAATACAATTCCCAAGGAAATCTGTTACGCTGGGGGAGCCCTTGAAAGGCAATTTTAAGGGCTTATAAGTGGTATGGAAAAAGAAATCTTACTTCTTTTATTACTTTAACTTTTACCCTTTAAAATGCTAAGTTCAGAAGACCACAACAAGGAGGGAAGGATAGAGAGGGCTCTTTATATTGCCTGTGAATGACAAGTGTTAATCTAAGGGATGAAAGACACTCCTTGAGGCTTGTATGTCGTCTAGCCTGAATCAAAAGGGGAAGAAATTTAGTCATTTGGGGTGAAAATTCAAGTCCATATAATAGAATATGCACTATACTACAGAGGCCCCTGCTTCAGGTCAGTGTGTGTACATCCAAATTCAGATCCAAAATCAGAACCAAATTACCTGCTAGTGGAACTAGGCTTTTAAGTTGTTTTGGTTGGTACTGGGAATTGAACCTAGGGCTCCATCATCACAAGTATTGTTAAAAGTTGATCATTTTTGACAACTACCTTTAAAGGTATTAAAAACTCCAAGACTTCCTAGAATTCCTAATTATCTCTAATGACAATATCAGCAACAGTCAAATTCCAGTAGGAAAACTAATTTTTAAGGATTATTCTGAGAAATTTTACGTTCACAGTAAAGCTAAGAAAAAGGTACTAAGGTTTGTCATATACCATGTCCTCACATATGTATCTCCCTCCTCACTATCTATACCTACCACTGCAATGGTACTTTTGTTAAAATCAGTGAACCTATGAAGAGAGCTCATAAATCACCCAAAGTCCACTGTTCAAAAGAGGGTTGGTTCATTTTTGGTGTTGACCATTCTGAGTTTGAACTAGTGTATAAAAATGAAGGCACCATGTAATTAATCTCTTTGATTTATCTTTACTGCTCTAAAAATCCTCTACCTTCTGCTTATTTATCCCCTGATACTTTTACTGAAGTTTTCATTGTCTCAATTTTATGTTTTCCAGAATGTTATCTTTTGAAATTATATAGTATGCAGCCTTTTCAGATCAGCTGCTTTCATTTAATATGCATTTAAGTTTCATCCATGGCTTTTCTAGTTCTATAAATTTTTAAATCTCAATAAAATTCCATTGTCTGAATTTATACATTCACCTACTGAAAGTCATCTTGGTTGTTCTCAGGTTTCAGCAATTATGAATAAAGCTGCTATAAACATCCATTTATAGATTTTTATGTGGACATATTTTCTATGTCTTCACGAAGATATCAAAGAGTGTGATTGCTGAATCATATGGTGTTTATTTTGTAAGAAACTGTCAAGCTGTCTTCCAAAGTTGCTGTACCATTTTGCATTCCCTCCAGCAATGAATGGGAGTTCCTGTTGCTACACATCCTGACCAACATTTAGTGCTGTCAGTGTTCTGGACCTTGGCCATCCTAATAGGTATGAGATGGCATTGTTTTTGTTTGTATTTCTGATTATATGTGAAGTGGAACATCTTTTTGTACTCCTACTGGCTATGTACTCTCACCTTCAGTGAGGCATCTGTTAAGGTCTACTATGATTTTGGGGTTGTTTGTCGTCCTAGAGGTTCATGTGTTGAGATCTTTATCCCCAGGTTGCTGAGAGTTAGCGATGCCCTTTAGGAGGCAAGTCCTGGTGGGTAATCCTCAGGTCAACTGGCAAAATGCCCTTAGAAGGGATTGTGGAATCCTGGTCTTTCTGGCTTCCAATTTGGAGATGTTATCTTTTTCCTCCTGCATGTACTCCTTCCAGGGGGCCTTGCTAAATACTACACCAATTGCTTGGACGTTCAGCCTCTAAGATGAATAAAAAAAATTTTTTTAAATAAAAGAACCCTGCTTTAGGTATTTCCTTATAGTTTCAGAAAGACTAATACAAAATCTTTGGGCCATTTTAAAATTGTGTTGAGTTTTAAGAGATTTTTGTATATTTTGGATGATTGTTCTTTATCATCTGTGTCTTGTATATTTTTCTCCTAGTCTGTGGCTGTGTTTTCATCATCCTTTTGACAGTTTTTTTTTTTGCAATGCAAATGCTTTTAATTTTAATATGTCATCACCAAATTCAAGGCTATCTAGATTTCCTTCTGTGTTATAGTTTATTGTATATTTAGGTCTGTGGTCTAGTTTTAAATAATTTTTGTATTTAGGTCTGTGGTCCAATTTTACATATTTGGAGAATCTCATTTTTTTTAAACTGATCTACCTTGAACTTTGGCTCACCCCTAGTCTTGGAATTACAGCTAGAATAATGACTGCTGGACTGGCTCCCTTGGAGGCCATCACTGGTGATGTTCCTAAGGACTGGATAGGAGGGCATATTTGTGGTCAGATTTATCAGGAGCAGTTCTCTGGCTACTTCCCAGGAGTCCTCATTACTGGATAACTTGCCACATTCAGGATCCAGTTCTATGCCTTCCAGGCTCAGGAAGCCAAGACTTATGGTATTGTGAAGGCTGAGCCCTTAATCAAGAAAAAGATTCACATTAAATAAGTCTAAGGAGACATATTTTAAAGGCAGAAGCACAACATAGGATCAAACAAGATTGTTTGCCTTGACAAGTGTCTTCTCTCAATGAGCACTTTTAAATGAGGTAATATTAAATCATAAAGCTGCTATATAAACATGGAATCAGAGCCAAGAGTTAAGTCTACAAGCAGTAAATTTCAAACTTAAGTGGTATGGTGATTAAGAACATGGACTCTGGAACTAGGTCTTAGGGGACTACTATCATTCTAAATGCTCTCTGGTTGTGTTTTGTTTTTCTACCGAGTATGATTTTATATATTTTCATATGTACTATAAAGATAGTTTCTAAACAACCTTAGGATCAATTAATAAAAACAAAAAAAAATGGGATAGAAAGAATTGAAGGTGGTAAGGCAGGAAAAGACCTCTGGTAAGGTTTGAATAAGAAAGTTGTTAAAAAGTTATTACAAAAGATTTGGGATTTGCATTTGGGAATGTCATACTGGTAACAGAATCAGTAAAGTAGATGAGAGCAGTTAGGCTATTATTAAAATTGGAAGAAGGATGAATTGAACTAAAGGACAAGAAATATATGTTGGAAAGGTTGAGACAAATAGCAGTTCTTGAGAATAAAGTGCACAGGGGCAAATGGAGGAGGTGAGGTAATTCTCAGCTATCTCACTTGTCAGTCACCAAGAGAACATGCAGCTTCATCACAGACTTGAGAAGTTACAGATAATTTTGGGAAACATGTGTTAATTTTATTTTGCTTTTGGAATATTTCAGATAAAGATGTGTTGTCAAAGTTCTAGAGCCCACAAAAGGGCTATGAATTGAAAGTAAAGATTGCTGTGTCATCAGCCTTTAGGTTGTAGCTAAAGTCTTGAATCATGACTGCCCAGGATGAAAAATGAGTAGAGCGAAAGATAATTGAGCCAAAGACAAAACCCCAGGGAAGAGCTGGATCTTGGCCCATTTATCACTGTATTACTGAGTATACACTCTTAGGCCTACTTAGACTGTGGGATTCAGCAGTCAGCTCATCCCAAGAGCAGTGTGATCAGATTAAGATAATTGTTCCAAGGAACCAGCTTAAGCTCAGACACCCCTAATTCAATTTATCAGGTCTTGAGCTGTGGTGGCAAACTTGGGAGCTAAGAATCAGTCTGGGGTGGAAACTTTTGCTTGAGAAGTCCAGTTTTGAAAAATGGGCTATATGGAGGGGAAACTGATTTTTAGTAAATAAATCATTAGGTGATAAAGTTGTAGAGATTAACTAAAAAGGAAAACCACATTTTTATATTTCCCACCACCTATAATCAATAGCAGAGGTATGGGGGGAGGGGAGTTCTATAAACCCAAGATTGGTTTTTAAAGTGTGACAATATAGACCAAGAAGTGTTAAATTTAAAAAGCTGGTGGAATAGAAGCTAGTGGGCCCACTATGGATAATAAAGTTAAATCAAAACAGGCTGACTAGGAGAAAAATGCTATCATTTTTCATTGTTTTCTAATGATTTAATTCCATTTTATATTATGCACTCTTGAGATTATTTCCATCTCTAATTTCTCCATGGTGGAAATATGACCTAACAGTGATATTGCTCTTTCCAATTCCACACTCAGGAATATCACAATGGTACCTTGAAATCAGCCATGGTGGGGGTATTTTTACACCACGGAAATTGGTAGATAAGTCATACCCCAATCTGTAGTGTTTCATCAATTTTCTACATAAAATATTGCCCATCTGTTGCCTTTGTTTATTAAAAGTTTTATGGGAATATAGCGAGTACTCAGTCATTCTCAGTTTAATGGCCGAGTTGTTGCAACAATCATCGTTCTTAAGCTTAAAGATATTTACTACCCAGCCCTGGAAGAAAAAGGTTTGCCAACTCCTGACCTAGACATAAGGAAATAATGGCAAAAAATAATGCAGATTAATTTAAAGCATGTCAAGTCATAGCCATTTCATTATGAAAAATGCAAAGAAAAATAGAAAAAAAATGCTCTCTTGGTATTTGAAGACTGTAACAACCAATTCTGCAGCATGCATTCATTGTTTCACTTTCATCTTATCCATTAACCTAAATGAAAACAACCAGAGTTCATTTTGGCTAGAATTCATATTGGAACTATATTCATTAGCAACCAGTAGTTAAGGATATGAGTTGAGCAAAAGTCAATGAAATTGTTCTGAATTGTGAAATTCAGTTGGCCACATTGTACTTACAATAAGGGAATATCATTTATATTCTGCATGCTACACATTTTTGTATCAGTAAAATGTATTTTTAAAAACTTGTATATAGACTTCCACAGAGCCAGTTGTTAAATATTTATCAGCACACCACTGAGTGATATGATATTAAGGATTCAGGAAATTAATCGATAATTGATCAGGGTTTCTAGAGGGCATCATGTTTTTTTTTTTTTTTTGGCCATGGAAGTTCCACAGTCCAAGGACAAAGCTCTGTAGGAATTGTTGAACAATATGGAAATGAAAGTAACTATTTTGATTTCTGGAGGTGGTTGGTCATCACCGATTTGTGAGACAGATGGATTTGATTAATCCTTACACGCCAAAAATAATTCTGGCATAGACAATTGATTTTGGTGTCAAAAGAAGGTAATGTTTCTGGGTATTGAAAATATAATGACAGCGATCTGTGTGCAGCAGCAGGCAGTCTATACTCTGGCATTCCAAAGGGAACACTGATGAATGATTGACAGTCTCCACCTATTCACCTGAAGGGACAGCACAAGAGATCCCCAGTGCTTGCCTGAACCAAGAAAAGCCTCTTTGCCTGGTACATAGAAAATGTTCCAGTCTATTACTTATCTTTGTAGAAATACTAAATTCTGTTACCATACTTCTCAGCTTATTCTGCATGTTCCAAATTCTCCACATTTCAAGTCTTAATCTAAAAGCATTTCTGCCACTCTACTTCTATCTTCTAGGCAGTCTCATTTTTCTAAGTGAGAAATACTGAGGACACCATGTGACACTCAGATGAAAGGCACAAGGTTAATTCAAAGCAATTCAGACAATAAGTATTCAGAAGGTTTACCTGAAAATAAAAATACAGGAAGCCTTTGAACTAAAACTTAACTTTCTATAATTAATAGTGGGGAGCTGGTATATAATTTCTTGACCCAATAAGATTTATATGAAAGATGACATACATGATGATTCCTCATGTTCTAAAGTAATGCAGTTTTTTAGAATTGATAGTTATGATAGATTAAAACTTTTCAACAAAAGCAATGAGGACAACAGCACAAGCACTCAGGTAACTCAGTTTATAGCATTTATTATACATCAACCTTTTCAACTTGGTGAAAGCCTTATTGTCCTTGGCCTCCAGAGTGGAAGTATTTCAATTTTTGTTGTGGTTAAACTTTGGGGTGAGCTGATCAACAGGGAGTCATGTTCCACACACAATGTATGACCTCCCCACATCCACCGCTTACTCCACTAACAATGCACAGCAGTTGGGGCATTTCCATGGGCTCTTGGGGAAGACTTCCCAATTGCATCGTCTAATTATCTTGACAAGGTGAGGGAAAAACTTTTCCCAAAGGAGGGGTAAAGTTAGCAAAACACAAAGAGGACACATTTATTTATTAAAATGTTAACTCAGATGATACTCTAGTGATCCCTCTAGATGTCCGATTATCAAGACACGAGAAGATTATCCCCTTTTAGGACAAATATTTGAATATAGATGAAAGATAATATGCTACAGGGAAACAAGTAAAACATATGGAAACTTTTCAAAGTTCTATAACATGGGAGACTTAAAAATATCCATCTCACACAGCTACATCCCTAAATGAGGCATTTAAAAAATGCAGGTCCCAGATCAGACAGAAATCTCCCTTCCAAGAAGCAAAGTATTCCTTTTTAAACTTCACTTAGAGATTGTCAGCATTCAGGTGTGTGTATTAGGGAAGGATTAAACTAAATGATAAAAGCTTGGACCTCTGAGACAAAGCTGTGGTAGTGTTGTATCAAGTTGCCTTTCTCCAAGAGTGGAGTTAATATTTGTTTTCTCTTGTGACAAAGATTGTCAGATTACTCAAAGAATTCAAATGTCAGAATGAATCACTTCACTAAGATGATCAGCTAGATGTTTTCCGGTCTCTCAAAGATAGATGATCCAACAATAAGCAAAAAGGTCTTAACTCCTTTGCCCTCCAAGTTTCAAACAAGGTCGACATTAATGGTCATTTAGAAAAAAAAAATGGAATAGTCATTACTGCTCATGTATCTTCCATTTTACCTTAAAGGCTATTTTCCAGAGGAGAAAAGCTGAGGACAGAAATAAGTACACAAATCCTAGCTGCATACCATGTAGTCAGACCTCCCTTTTGCCAAAACCAACTGAAGCAGTTCTTTTCTGAGTCCCTTAAGAATGAGGCAAATCAGATAAAAACCAGCATAATTCAAGTCATAGCTGTAACTTCAAGAAGAGGTATATTTGTGCAGAGAATACAGCTGGGACCAAAGCTTTTATTTCATTCTCGACACTTCTAAACTTGAACCCATCTTCTCAGAAACCAACTCCTGCATTAGGACACTGTAATGGTATTACAAATAGTCTCAGGATCGTTCACAAAATACACTATTCAAAGCAGCCTCGAAAGCCATTCTCACTGTGCTTGCAGAGCAGGTGGACTGCAGAAGCCTTTGATCAAACTTCAGCAACACAGGTCTCCAAGATCAGTCTCCAAGATCAAGACCTTGGCATGCCCTCAGCCACCCATTATCTTTAAAAAGGCCCCAGCTGAGCCTCTGCCAGGAGAGTATTTCTTGTTGTAGACCCTTTGTAAGGGTGTCATAATCAGCCAATACTATTCTCCCGTGTAGCCATCTGTCAGTCCTTGATGGAATGGGAAGGATGAATTTGAAGATAATATTTCAGGGGAAATATTTTCACTGAATTATGGATGACATCATTTTCTGACCAATCTTTGCAGACAGGCCACATGGGCAAAGCCATGGCAAGATGCCTGTGACTCATTCTATTTCTTAACCTGCAGATACAGGTTTTCATTTTGGAAAGGTTTTTAAAAGTATACTCAGGCTCCTGGTTTCCTAGATAACTTGCTTGTAGAAAGTTTATTATAAGAAAATAGTGAGAGTCTATAATGGCACTCAATTGGTCTACAACAGGGCAGATTACATCCTCTCCCAGTAAAGCACCTAATACACTAAGAGCCAGCTATTCATCTAAGAGCATTTTTTATAGGGCTTAGGTAGGCAGTATATATTTAGTTCTCTTTCAAAAAATATATACACTCAAAGAAATGGCATGGAGCCCACTGAGCATGTGGGCTGAATACTCAGTTAACATATGGTGCTCCATTAGGCTTTCATTTCAAAAATGCAGCATTGGAATTATTTTCTTTGAGGGGATATCTTAAGTTGTTGCATAAGTAGAGAGTGGAGAGCTCCCACATTTCCCTTCAAAGCAACAACTATCTCTCATAGGTGGCTTTAATAAACAACTGATGGTCTGTCACCAGCACAGCAGCCAGCGTTTCCTGGGAAATGAGGCAGCCACAGCAGTTGCTAAGGGAGAAGGGGCTCCATTATTCTAACATCACAGTTGAGTTCAGAATGCTAATTTGGGAGACAGGCTTTCACCTGACAGTAATAAGAACATTTGTGGGAAGAATATTCTGAGGCCTAAAGGGAATCTGCCTTGAGCTGAGGTCAAGGTGGGAAGACCCAGGGGCACCTCTGAAGAAAACAAGATATACTTTTGCATTTTCACTCCCATGTCATCTGGGAATCTGTCATTCTTGCTGTCCACTTATAGGATACTGACTGAAATCAAGTTACAGCACCAAATATCTTGCTTTTGCCTATGATTTGTCTTCTGTGAATGATTGGCCCATTTCCATTGACTCTCAAGATACACTTGAAAGTACAGTTACAACACTTAGCATAGTGGTGGCCCTGATATGAAAAATTAGTTCTGTGGTATAATAGGTAATGTTATAACAGGTAATGTCACCTTGCCTAGCTATGATTCCCAATTGTTTGGTTAAATGCTAGTTCAGATGTTACCATGAGATAGCTGTGAATGTGATTAGCATTTATAATTAGCTGACTTTAAGTGAAGCATTTTACCCTCAATGAGTGGGCCTCACCTAAAGTCAGTTCAAGCCCTTAGAGTAAAAACAGATTTTGCAAAAAAGCAATTCCATATCAAGCTTACAGCCCGAGTTTTTGTGTTCTCAGCCTGCTGATCCACCTGCAGATTAACTTATGACTCAACATTGCCTCTTTCTGACTTTCCAGTCAGCCCTACAAATTTCACTTTTGCTAGTTCCCACAGTTGCATGTATAAATTCCTTGAAACCTCATAGGTAGGTAGGCACATTTATAAATATCCCATTCGTTCATGTCTCCAGGGAGAACCATGACTAATACTCAAAAAAAAATAGGAATTGGAATAATTTCATTACAGACTTTTCATAATAAGTTTTATTGGAAAACCATAAAGTTCCTGATGCAGTATTTGTAATTGACAGTTCTCACTAAAGTTAAAACAGTCTGTCATTTATAATTAAGGGATTCAGAGTTTAAGTAGCTTTCTCAAAGATTCCATTAGAAACTGGATCTGTTTTCTAAGCTTGTTTTCCCTAAGACATCATAAACTTCCCTTCAACTGTGAAACATCGGTATTCTCAATGAGCCAACTTAATGGTTAAAAAGGTAACAGGAATATTAAGTTTATGGAGATGTGATAAAAAGGAAATAATCAGTGATTGTAAACCACTGTAATATGTAGTCGTGCAAAGTGGAAAGAATCAATACAAATAGAATGATTCAGCTATCTCATTGCAATCCAAATTTATTCCAGACATCTGCACTGAAGACCACATGTTCTTTTGATAACTGTTTTAAAATCACAGATCAATGCTAAACATTTTTTATTCTGGGCAGCTAAAATTAAATCAAATTCACAACTTTTCAAAAAATATATCCAACTGGAAGTTAGTGTTCTAAAATTAATGGTATCCTGCAGATAAAGATAATACCAATATTATCAACCATTTTCAAGAATAAGTATACATCCTAGAATGTAATTCTTTTGTCAACCTAAATACCAAGAGTTCCCTGTGACTATTTCTATCAGAATGCAACCATTTCTAGCTTAAATATTGAGCATGTGATTCTGAGAGGGGCTGCCACAAGTTGGCAATGCAATTTTGGGAATAGACTGAGTTTCATTAAAGTTTTCTGGCCTATAAAACTGGAATAATGATGGTCCTTATCTCAAGGGACCATTGTGAAATTAAGTGAATTAATCCATTAAAAAAATAATCAACAAACTCGATGTTTGACAAAATAGTCAACAAGCAGCAGTTCTTAGAATGTCCATAACAGCAGACACTTATCCAGCACCCCCTATGGAATACTGATGTCAGCAACTTACACTTATTAATTCAATCTGTACAATGGCTTTCTGAGGTTGGTAACATTCTTATCCCCATTTCACTGTTGACAAAACTTCAGTGTACAGAGAGGCTAAGTATGGATCATAGGGCCAGTGAGTTAGTAGCAAATAAAGTATGGAGTCTGACACCAGAATCCTGCCCTCTTTTTTGCTTCAAGGTTACATCATGTTTAATGTATTCTATTTCTAGACACCTAACACATATCTATGATCCTGTGGAAATTTCACTTATCTTCACTAGCAACTTATGTTATTTCAGCTTCTGGCTAAGCAAACTACTTCTGGTAAGCAAACCACAATGTCTATTGTTAAGCAAACCACAATGTCTATTGTGACAATAACAGTCAATGAAAACTTCAGAACATGTGGCATCATAAACAAGAGTATTTGTGGTGATAGGAGATCGTATGAGAAAGCATGCCTCTTCACAAGTCACTGAATCTGAGGGAAGCAACTTTTCCGGAGACATATCCCTCAGTATCACACCAGGCTCTGCTTCCCTTCATAAACAGAAAATGCAAATGATCTAGCCGAACAAGTGTCAAATTGTCATGGGAGTTAGGATGACTGTATTTACATTTTGTCTTTATTTAGAAGCTATGGAAATAAGGGTCATTGATCATGTTCAAGGGGAGATCTGAGTGAACAATTAGCCTCAGATTCTTCACCCTTGACTAAATAGTTTCTCTATTTCAAGAATGTTGTCTATTCAACTTAGGCTCTATGTATAGTACAGGTCTCAGTTTTCACATTTGTAGATTAGATATAATCTATTCCTTGGTTGTTTTTGATAGATTTCTCATATTTTATTGGTGCATTAGAGTTGTAAATGGTGGAATTCATTTTTTTTTTTGTAAATTCTCAGGTGTTCAATTGTGAAGGAGTATAACTAGAGTGTGCCGCAAATAACTCAAATGCAGGTCAGCATGAACGAGGAAGCAGCAGCAGAAGAAGAAGTCCGTTTATTGAATACAGCCGTCTTTTTATAGTGTTGTGAACAAAGGCGGCAGCATTCCAACACCAATGACTCAGGTCTTTAAGCTAGCTAAACATAGTATACAGAAGTAACTTACTAATCAGAAGTAACCTGCTTCTCATGGCTTAATCTACTCTTGGGCAGGAGCATTCTAAGATCTGCTCTTTGTTAAGAACAGATAAAAATTCTCAGAGCCCTCCTAGCCCACTTGGCAGAATATCCCCTTTGCAGGCAAGGGCCACCAGAAGACAGCAGGGCAGCTCATTTGCAAGCACGCTCGCAGTCATATCTGATTCTCTACAGAGTGGGTACTTATGAGATGCAGTATTAGATTTTTCTAGATCAAAATGTAGTAGATCACTCACACTTTTTTTTTTAACAGATGTAAATAAGGTTCACAGGGGTTGAGATACAAAGTTAGTGATGAAACTGGCCCAGTAATGCAGAATTCATTAAAAGCCCATAAGTCCCAGTAATTCACATATTTAGAAAGTTATTTTTCATTTCCTTCTGAGGCATGGAAATAAAGCAAACTAAAGTTAAAATAATTTAACATTAGCTATAATGATGACCTGCCTCCACCCTTTAATAAAAGGTTGACTATGTACCCTTAAGATTACACATTGAATATCTCACTTTACTTGAGTCTCCTCAATAAACTCAAAAATAGAGTCATAGACTAATTTCAGCAAACAGGACAATGCCAATCTAACTGGAGATGAAATTTCAGTGTAATTTAATTGGCATTTCTCTAATTGCTAGAGATGTTGAACATTTTTGTATATTCATTGACCATTTGTATTTCTTTTGAGAAGGTTAAACTTCTAGAACTCATGAATTCAACAAAGTAGCAGAATAGAAAATTAACACCCAGAAGTCAACTGTTTCTATACTCCAACAATGAATCAGCTAAAAGAAATTAGGAAAACCATCCTATTCACAATAGCCTCAAAAAAACCCAAAAAAACAAAAAACCCAAACACTTCAGACTCAATCTAACAAAAGAGGTAAAGAATATAAAATGAAACCTACAGAATACCAAAAAAAGAAATTTAGGAAGACCTTAGAAGATGGAAAGATCTCCCACATTCTTGGATAGGCAGAACATTGTCAACATGGTCATACTATCGAAGTGCTATCCAGATTCAATGCAAATCCCATTAAAATTCCAATGACATTCTTCATAGAATTAGAAAAAGCTGTCATGAAATTAATTTGGAAAAATAAAGAACCAGAATAGCCAAAGCAATCCTTAGTTGAGAGAAACTAAGCAGGAGACATCACAAAACTCGACCTTAAATTATACTACAGAGCTATAGCAACAAAAAAGGCATGGTATTGGCACCAAAACAGGTACCAATAGGGCAGAAGACAAAAACACATGTGCATATTGTTACCTCACAGTAGACAAAGGTGCCAAAAACATACACTAGAGAAAAGAGAGCCTCTTTAAAAGTGCTGGAAAAACTGGAAATCCATATGCAACAAAATAAAATCAGAGCCTTTCTCTCAGCCTGCACAAAAATCAACTCTAAGTTATTTGAAACCTAGGAATTGGATTAGAAACCTTGCACATACTAGAGTTTTTATGTTTCTTTGGATGTATGCCAGTATTTAAAAGACTCCTCAGGCTGGGCCTGGTGGTACATTCCTATAATTCCAGCAGCTCAGGAGGCTGAGGAGGCAGAATAATTGGAAGGTGAAAGCCAGTCTCAGCAACTTAGCAAGACCTAAGCAACTCAGCAAGACTTAGTCTCTAAAAAAAAAAAGAAAAAAAGGCCTGGGGATGTAGCTCAGTGGATAATTGTCCCTGGGTTAAAAATAATAGGAGCTGTGGATGTGGCTCAAGCAGTAGTGTGCTTGCCTGGAATGCGAAGGGCACTGGGTTCGATCCTCAGCACCACATAAAAACAAAGTGAAGATGTTGTGTCCACTGAAACTAATATTAAAAAAAAACTCTAAAATAAATAAAAGACTTTGATCAGGAATATCAACTCCCATACTACTCACTGCTCTTTAAAAAGAGGTTCTTCTCCCCCCTCCCCCCAACCTCCTGGAGAAAACCCTTCACTGACAGCCATTCCTGGAAATGTGTTGGGAACAGTTCAAGGTAAGCTAACTTCCATATATACACTTTTAAGCCCTATTTCCATTACATGTCTTGACCTCCACACTCCAGCCTTTGTATTTAATATAGTTAATTAATCAGAACTGAGTTTTAGAATCAGTTCAAATTAGCCCTTCTATACAAGCTATATTTTGTTGTGCTAGGCCCAAGGAATCTTTTCATAAAGGATGTCAGATGTCATGAGGCTTCTTGTCACCTCTAGTTTCCTCGCAGAATGGTTGTAATAACGATATTTCCAGGGCAAGTTTATTCAAGGTCATGGGACATCTTTAAACTTCAAATATGTCATCCTGAAATCCCATCATAATAAATTTATACAATTTAGCATGTGACATCACCTGAACCTCATAGTTTGGTTTCATGTACAAATACTTACGTGTCTAGTAATATCCTGCTGTATGGTCCTGTCTCGATGCTTCTGTGTAATGATGACCAGACAAGAGGCACAGAAGACAGATCCCTAGCCTTACAAATCTTGGCAGAATTGAGCATGGATTCTGGCCAGGGCTGCTACACAGGCCCAGCAGTACCCCTGAATTGTAGCTGTTAGTCTGATTTGTGTTGCTGTTACAAAATACCTAAGAAAACAACCTGAAGAGGAAAGACTATTTTGACTTCTGCTTTCAGGAGTTTCAGCCCATGGTCATCTTAGCAAGGCCTAAGCAACTCAGCAAGACCCAGTCTTAAAAAAAAAAAAAAAAAGGCCTGGTAAAGCAGTTCGTTACACAGAGAGCATGGTGACACAAAGCTGCTCAACTCATGACACCCAGGAAGCATGCAAAGAAGCAGAGGAGGGGCCAGGGACAAGACATAGTCCCTGAGGGTATATAGCCAAAGGACCCACCCCCTTACAACAAGGTCCCACCTCGTACAGTTTACCCATTTTCCAATAGTACATTCATCTATGAATCCTTCAGTAGGTTAATCCCTGGCCCCTTCCCATCTCTCCTCACTGCTTCCCAGCTGTTATAAGGTGAGCTGCTTTTCTCTGCCATTTCCTTTCACCATGACTCACCTATGGGCTAAAGGAATAGAGTCAACCTATCTTGCACTAAAACCTCTAAAATCTTGAATCAAAATAAGTGTTCTCAGCTTTCCATCATGGTGACAAAATGCCTAACACTTTCTCCCCACACAAATTCTAGGCTTTGATTTCCTCTACTCTCTCCCTCATTCATATCCCTCCTCTTACATCTATGGAATTGTATCCAATATCATTTTTTGATAACTAAATCCTCCTTCCTTTTCCTCAATGCTTAGAACTGATCTTTTTATTATTGCTGTCTTTTAAATATTTCTTGGGATTTATCTGGACTATGGCTGTTAAGTCTACTTAAGGCCAAGCATAGTGAGGCATGCCTGTAATCCCACTGGCTCTAGAGGCTGAAGAAGGAGGATCACATCTTCAAAGCCAGTCTCAGCAACTTAGTGAGGCCCTAAGCAACTTAGTGAAGCCCTGTCAAAAAAAAAGGCTAGGGATGTGGTTAAGTGTCCTTGGGTTCAATCTCTGGTACCAAGAAGGTAAAACTGAAATCTACTTGAACTTAAGCTCCAAGTAGGTAGGAATCCTGTCTGTTTTGTTCATACTCTCAGCCTAGAACAGTGCTAAGAACTTAAGGACCAATTTTTCCCACCCTCAAACTTTTTGGTGATAAGCTTTTTCCAACTACTTTCCCATCCTGCTTACCATGCATATTACCCTCTAATCCTTCACCCACACCCAGCTCCTGGTAACTGGGGAGGTGGATCTGCTGCAAATAACAAAATTGGTCTCCATTTTTAAGCACATTCATAGTATCAATAACTGTCAGATGCTTTAGATATATTTTATCTATTCCTTATAGATGACCTGGAATTTCTTTAAACTTTAAACCTAAGATAGCAAAAAAAAAAGTTCTTTTTTTTGCTATTTTAGGTTTAAAGTTAAAAAATACTTAGGATGGAGGGGAAATGAGTCTCTTGCCTAAGGGCCACAGTTGGAAAGTGATGAAGCTTTTATTCCAACCCAAATATCTCTGCCTGTTACTAGTTTATATACACAAAGATATTACATGTCCATGCTTTATATGTATACATATAATATACCTTTTGCCTATACTTACATTAGCATTTATGTTTAATTTTTAATACTCTATAGAAAAAGGAATCTGGGTTTGGGGATAGAGTTTGTCTAAAACAATTTTGGGACAGGTGTTAACAACAGTAGCAACTGCCAGGCTGTGAAGTAGGGTTGGCTGCTGGGGTGTCAATTGATGCAAATCACTGCAGCTGCTGGGACAGCTATAGCAACATTTCTGCAATGACTAAGCCAGAGTTGGGGTAAGAAGGCAAAATGAAGAATGTAAATTAATCTGAATTGTTACTGATACACAGGTACTAGAGATAAGAAGGAAAATTGAAAAATCTTTCAAACAAAACAATTCAGTATTGGCTTGATAAGAATAGATCTGTTTCATCACAAAAACAGCAAGCTGTTCACTCCAGGAATTTAGTTAATAATCATTTCTATTAGGATTGTAAACAAATGGAGGTTTGTTCAACATAGGTAAACAAGAGCATATCTGAAGTGATTAACAATGTTTGCAAGAAGTCTCAGCGTCTTCAGACTACAGTATTTTTACCACAGTTCTTATTACCTAAATAATGCCAGTTGCCAGAAACAGCCCTAAAGACCTTACACTATAAAACGGTGCATCCACTTCAAGTTACAGGAGCTGACTGCATTTTAATTCAGACCCATATTTCTCACTTTACCTCAAAAGTGAGATCAGGATGAGGAAAGAATTTTGCAAATTCCAAACTGCACTATATTGGTACTATTTTTAAACAATTTCTTCGTTAAAGAGGAAACAAATATTCTTTCATTTTAAAAGGATTATTTAAAAGTTTTCTTTCCAAGAACTGGAGATGTAAACAAACTCACTACCAATATGTTTGGTTGGGCTGAAAAATTGGGGAAAAAAGATTTTTAAAATGCTTGTTCATTAGCCAGTTTCAAAAGACTTATGCTGATCACCAGGAATTATCAAATGCAACCACTAAAAATTTCATATTAAGTGGCAAAGTCAGCACTCAAGTCCAAGAATTGGTCCCGAGTCATTCTTCACTAGTCATGGTTTTGTAATTAGAAACACAGATAACTATTAGCCATAAGAGTAAGGAGAAAGATAAATAAACCAGTGATGCAATCAGTTTAGAAAATTTCCTAACTATGCTTTGGAGAAAAGGGAAAAATCATTAAGGTTTTCACTTTCACACAGGAAACCAAGCCACCCCCCCAAAAAAAAAAATTACATAAGTGGCAAACTATGTAATTGATTCAATTTGATGAGAAACTATTACAATACAGTTTTTTGTAATTAAGTTTCTTTCTACCAAGAAAATATGTAGGCATATGCTCTTCAAAATCAAGGGAGTTGAAGTGGAGGAGAGGGATGAAAGTGTGTTGAACTCCACAATTTTGATAACTATTCAAAAGAAAGCTTTACATATTTATTCTCATGCAGTATACAAAATATTGCAGACATTTTACATAACAGAACCTAAAATGTTTTGAAGTTTCTTGAAACAAGATACTTTAGTTCAGTGCTTACACATGAAAATAAGAACTCCAAGTTTCCTTGAAGGTCTCTGCTGTACTCTACAATACAAAACTGAAGAGTTCTCCACAGCTGATTTTTTTTTTCCCCCAATGTTAATTTATTGTCATATAAGTGACTGAACAATGATGATCCATTCAACTTTCTGATCAAGTTTTCAGGAGCACTACATAAACTAGACAGCAGAGAAACTATGCTGTTGTAGCCCAATTACACTATCCCTTTTTATTTTCTTTTGCTAATTAGGTTGGGATGAAAGTACTAAAGAAAATTAGTTTAATAGTATCATACCATAGAATTTGTGTAATTTCTATGAATAAAGTCAGATTGTACAAAAATTCCCCCGGTGAAGTCCCTTTGATATGGTATTAACACTTTTATTTTTGTTGGTCAAGTGTTCATGCCTTTCCTTGTGGGTGAATATGGTTGAGACCTGTAGGGAAGCTTAACTAAACACAAGCAGGGGCTCCAGATGAGGTACAAGCATGACCTAGTTCCTCTGTGTGGTACATGGGGCCCAGAAATATTTCCATTGGGTATTATACTGGCCTCAAAAGGGCAGAACCAGCCCAAATAGGTTCCTTAGTATAGTCTCTGCCTCAGTCTTCATGTCTGGACATAAAAAATTTTAAAAAGTGAAGTGTTTTTTTTTTTTTTAAATACATGACAGTGGAATGCATTATAATTCTTATTACATATACACAGCACAATTTCATATATTTGAATATAAAGTATGTTCACACCAATTCATGTCTTCATACATGTACTTTGTTTTTTCTGCATTATAATTCTTATTACACATACACCACAATTTTTCATATCTGTTGTTTATATACAAAGTAGGTTGACCCCGATTTCTGTCTTCATTCATGTACTTTGGATAATGATGTCCATCACATTCCACCATCCTTGCTAATCCCCTGCCCCCTCCCTTTCCCTCCCACCTCTTTGCCCTATCTAGAGTTCATCTAATCCTCCCATGCTCCCCCTCCCTACCCCACTATGAGTCAGACTCCTTATATCAGAGAAAACATTCTGCATTTGTTTTTTGGGATTGGCTAATTTCACTTAGCATTATCTTCTCCAATGCCATCCATTTACCTGCAAGTCCATGATTTATTTTTATTGCTAAGTAAAATTCCATTGTGTATATATGCCACATTTTTTTATCCATTCATCCACTGAAGGGCATCTAGGTTGGCTCCACAGTTTAGCTATTGTGAATTATGCTACTATAAACATTGATGTGCCTGTGTCCCTGTAGTATGCAGTTTTTAAGTTCTTTAGGTATAGTCTGAGGAGAGGGGCTGGGTCAAATGGTGGTTCCATTCCCAAATTTCCAAGGCATATCTATACTGCTTTCCATATTGGCTGTGTCAATTTGCAGTCCTACCAGCAATGTGAGTGTACCTTTTCCCCCACATCCTCGCCATTTGTCTTCATGATAGCTGCCATTCTGACTGGAGTGAGATGATATCTTAGGTAGTTTTGCTTTGCATTTCTCTGATTGCTAGAGATAATGAGCATTTTTTCCATATATTTGTTGACTGTATATCCTCTTCTGAGAGGTGTCTGTTCAGGTCCTTGGCCCATCTGTTGATTGGATTATTTGGTTTTTTGGTGTTTAGCTTTTGGTGTCTTTATATACCCTAGAAATTAGTGCTCTATCTGATGTGTGAGGGGTAAAAATTTGCTCCCAGGATGTAGACTCTCTGATCACCTCAGATTGTTCCTTTTGCTGAGAAGAAACTTTAGTTTGAATCCATCCCATTTATTGATTCTTAGTTTTAATTCTTGCACTATAGGAGTCTTAAGAAATTTAGAGCCTAATCCCACATGAAGATTAGGGCTTATTTTTTCCTTCTATTAGACAGAAGCTCTGGTTTACTTTCTAGGTCCTTGATCCATTTTGAGGAAAGTTTTGTGCATGGTGAGAGATAGGTGTTTAATTTCATTTTGTTGCATATGGATTTCAAGTTTTCCCAGCACCATTTGTTGAAGATGCTGTATTTTCTCCAGTACATGTTTTTGGCACCTTTATCCAATATAAGATAATTGTAATTTTGTGGGTTACTTCACATTTCATTGCTCAATAACAAGACAATAAAATGATACTGGTGTTTTTCAACTACACAGGTACTTTGACAAAACCTAAGATAAAAAAAAAATCAGTTTAATTAAGCTAATCAGCCTATCCTCCAAGTTGGTTGGTTCAGGGATGGAGAGTTGCCTCAATTCAAGCTAACTAGAGATTGGCCCAGAACTTTTAGAGGGAAAGGAGAGCCTTTAGCATTTACATAATATAAGCAGTGATATCTGAAGCAACTATAGTCATTCCAGAGGCTGCAGGAGAGGGCCCTTTCAATCACAATGTCAACAGAAGAGTTGAGAGACAGCATAGTTGAGTCAGGAGACTGCTAGAACCAGGTTCTGAAGACATGTGATCTCTCAGCTTTATACAAGTTAGACCTACTCTCGAGTCTCCCAAACATTGAAGACAATAAAGAAACTAAGCCATTTTGGGTTGGGTCTTCTGTGATGCTGTGAAAACCTTCCTTACACATACAAAAGTAGGAAAAAGACAACTGACAGAGAATAGGTTAGGGAACTATTAACTGGAGTTTTGGCACCTCTGATAAATTAGAAGGCTAGACCAATTCTGAAGATAGTGAGAAAATTGAATTTCAAATAGCCAGTAAGATAGTTATAACAAGGCTGTTACTGAAAGCCTGAGATTCAAGAACATGAATTAGTAATTTGTAGTTTGATTTTTTTTTTTAATTTGTTGCAATATAGAAATAAGTTTTTCAGAGAGCTTGATTGTTGCAGGGCTAGAGTTTCACAGGATATAAGAAAAAAAGACCAGAACATCTAGGTTCAATTTTTTAAAAAATAAAAATTGGAAAGTAATTGATATGTTGGCAGATAGGGAATTTGAAATTAGATATGTTGGGAATAGTAAGATGGCTAGGATAATAAT